>NW_028301608.1:95258257-95561287 GCF_987345545.1 Pholcus phalangioides | reverse complement strand
AATGGAGGAGAAGTAATGGTGATTCCATAATGAAGAAGAGATATCGGTGATTCCTTAACCGAGGAGAGATATCGATGATTCCGTAATGGAGCGGAGGTAACGGTGATTCCATAATGGAATGGAGTTACCGGTGATTTCAGAACGGAGGAGAAATATCGGTGATTCCATAATGGAGGGGAGATATAGGTGATTCCATAATGGAGGGGAGATATAGGTGATTCCATAATCGAGCAGAGGTACCGGTGATTCCAAAACGGAGGAGAGATATCGGTGATTCCATAATGGAGGGGAGATATCGGTGATTCCATAATGGAGGGCAGGTATCGGTGATTCCATAATGGAGGAGAGATATCGGTAATTCCCTAATGGACGAGAAATAATGGTGATTCCATAATGGAGAAGAGATATCAGTGATTCCAAAACGGAGGAGAGATATCAGTGATTCCATAATGGAATGGAGATATCGGTGATTCCATAATGGAGGGGGGATATCGGTGATTCCATAATGGAGGGCAGGTATCGGTGATTCCATAATGGAGGAGAGATATCGGTAATTCCATAATGGACGAGAAATAATGGTGATTCCATAATGGCGAAGAGATATCGGTGATTCCATAACGGAGGGGAGATATCAGTGATTCCATAATGGAGGAGAGATATCCGTGATTCCATAATGGAGGAAAAATAATGGTCATTCCATAATGGAGGAGAAATAATGGCCATTCCATAATGGAGGAGAAATAATGGTGATTCCATAATGGAGGCGAGATATCCGTGATTCCATAATGGAGGAAAAATAATGGTCATTCCATAATGGAGGAGAAATAATGGTGATTCTATAATGGAGGCGAGATATCCGTGATTCCTAATGGAGGAAAAATAATGGTCATTCCATAATGGAGGAGAAATAATGGTGATTCCATAATGGAGGAGAAGTAATGGTGATTCCATAATGAAGAAGAGATATCGGTGATTCGGAAATGAAGAAGAGATATCGGTGATTCCATAACGGAGGGGAAATATCGATGATTCCATAATAGAGGGGAGACATTGGTGATTCCAAAACGGAGGAGAGATATAGGTGATTCCATAATGGAGCGGAGGTACCGGTTATTCCAAAACAGAGGAGAGATATCGGTGATTCCATAATGGAGGGGAGATACAGGTGATTCCATAATGGAGGGGAGATACAGCTGAGAAGAAATATTGGTCACTCTATAATGAAGCGGAGTTATCGGTGATTCCATAACGGAGGGGAGATATCAATGATTCCATAATGGAGGAAAAATAATGGTCATTCCATAATGGAGGAGAAATAATGGTGATTCCATAATGGAGGAGAAGTAATGGTGATTCCATAATGAAGAAGAGATATCGGTGATTCCTTAACCGAGGAGAGATATCGATGATTCCGTAATGGAGCGGAGGTAACGGTGATTCCATAATGGAATGGAGTTACCGGTGATTTCAAAACGGAGGAGAAATATCGGTGATTCCATAATGGAGGGGAGATATAGGTGATTCCATAATGGAGGGGAGATATAGGTGATTCCATAATCGAGCAGAGGTACCGGTGATTCCAAAACGGAGGAGAGATATCGGTGATTCCATAATGGAGGGGAGATATCGGTGATTCCATAATGGAGGGCAGGTATCGGTGATTCCATAATGGAGGAGAGATATCGGTAATTCCATAATGGACGAGAATTAATGGTGATTCCATAATGGAGAAGAGATATCGATGATTCCATAATGGAGTCGAGATATCGGTGATTCCATAATGGAGGAAAAACCATGGTCATTCCATAATGGAGGAGAAATAATGGTGATTCCATAATGGAAGAGAAGTAATGGTGATTCCATAACGAAGAAGTGATATCGGTGATTCCATAACGGAGGGGAGATATGGATGATTCCATAATAGAGGGGAGATGTTGGTGATTTCATAATAGAGGGGAGATATTGGTGATTCCATGATGGAGCGGAGGTATCGGTGATTCGATAATGGAGCGGACTTACCGTTGATTCCAAAACGGAGGAGAGATATCGGTGATTCCATAATGGAGGGGAGGTATTGGGGATTCCATAACGGAGGGGTGATATCGGTGATTCCATAATGGAGGGCGGGTATCGGCGATTCCATAATGGAGGAGAGATACCGGTAATACCATAATGGATGAGAAATAATGGTGATTCCTAATGAAGAAGAGATATCAGTGATTCCATAACGGAGGGAGATGTCGATGATTCCATAATAGAGGGGAGATATTGGTGATTCCATAATGGAGCGGAGTTACCGGTGATTCCAAAACGGAGGAGAGATATCAGTGATCCCATAATGGAATGGAGATATCGGTGATTCCATAATGGAGGGCAGGTATCGGTGATTCCATATAGGAGGAGAGATATCGGTAATCCCATAATGGACGAGAAATAATGGTGATTCCATAATGGAGAAGAGATATCAGTGATTCCAAAACGGAGGAGAGATATCAGTGATTCCGTAATGGAATGGAGATATCGGTGATTCCATAATGGAGGGCAGGTATCGGTGATTCCATAATGGAGGAGAGATGTCGGTGATTCCATAATGGAGCGGAGGTATCGGTGATTCCATAATGGAGCGGAGTTACCGGTGATTCCAAAACGGAGGGGGGATATCGGTGATTCCATAATGGAGGGCAGGTATTGGTGATTCCATAATGGAGGAGAGATATCGGTAATTCCCTAATGGACGAGAAATAATGGTGATTCCATAATGGAGAAGAGATATCAGTGATTCCAAAACGGAGGAGAGATATCAGTGATTCCATAATGGAATGGAGATATCGGTGATTCCATAATGGAGGGGGGATATCGGTGATTCCATAATGGAGGGCAGGTATCGGTGATTCCATAATGGAGGAGAGATATCGGTAATTCCATAATGGACGAGAAATAATGGTGATTCCATAATGGCGAAGAGATATCGGTGATTCCATAACGGAGGGGAGATATCAGTGATTCCATAATGGAGGAGAGATATCCGTGATTCCATAATGGAGGAAAAATAATGGTCATTCCATAATGGAGGAGAAATAATGGCCATTCCATAATGGAGGAGAAATAATGGTGATTCCATAATGGAGGCGAGATATCCGTGATTCCATAATGGAGGAAAAATAATGGTCATTCCATAATGGAGGAGAAATAATGGTGATTCTATAATGGAGGCGAGATATCCGTGATTCCTAATGGAGGAAAAATAATGGTCATTCCATAATGGAGGAGAAATAATGGTGATTCCATAATGGAGGAGAAGTAATGGTGATTCCATAATGAAGAAGAGATATCGGTGATTCCGAAATGAAGAAGAGATATCGGTGATTCCATAACGGAGGGGAAATATCGATGATTCCATAATAGAGGGGAGACATTGGTGATTCCAAAACGGAGGAGAGATATAGGTGATTCCATAATGGAGCGGAGGTACCGGTTATTCCAAAACAGAGGAGAGATATCGGTGATTCCATAATGGAGGGGAGATACAGGTGATTCCATAATGGAGAGGAGATACAGCTGAGAAGAAATATTGGTCACTCTATAATGAAGCGGAGTTATCGGTGATTCCATAACGGAGGGGAGATATCAATGATTCCGTAATGGAGGAAAAATAATGGTCATTCCATAATGGAGGAGAAATAATGGTGATTCCATAATGGAGGAGAAGTAATGGTGATTCCATAATGAAGAAGAGATATCGGTGATTCCTTAACCGAGGAGAGATATCGATGATTCCGTAATGGAGCGGAGGTAACGGTGATTCCATAATGGAATGGAGTTACCGGTGATTTCAAAACGGAGGAGAAATATCGGTGATTCCATAATGGAGGGGAGATATAGGTGATTCCATAATGGAGGGGAGATATAGGTGATTCCATAATCGAGCAGAGGTACCGGTGATTCCAAAACGGAGGAGAGATATCGGTGATTCCATAATGGAGGGGAGATATCGGTGATTCCATAATGGAGGGCAGGTATCGGTGATTCCATAATGGAGGAGAGATATCGGTAATTCCATAATGGACGAGAAATAATGGTGATTCCATAATGGACGAGAAATAATGGTGATTCCATAATGGAGATGAGATATCGTGATTCCATAATAGAGAAGAGATATCGGTGATTCCATAATGGAGCGGAGTTACCGGTGATTCCAAAACGGAGGGCAGATATCAGTGATTCCATAACGGAGGGGAAATATCGGTGATTCCATAATGGAGGGCAGGTATCGGTGATTCCATAATGGAGGAGAGATATCGGTAATTCCATAATGGACGAGAATTAATGGTGATTCCATAATGGAGAAGAGATATCGATGATTCCATAATGGAGTCGAGATATCGGTGATTCCATAATGGAGGAAAAACCATGGTCATTCCATAATGGAGGAGAAATAATGGTGATTCCATAATGGAAGAGAAGTAATGGTGATTCCATAACGAAGAAGTGATATCGGTGATTCCATAACGGAGGGGAGATATGGATGATTCCATAATAGAGGGGAGATGTTGGTGATTTCATAATAGAGGGGAGATATTGGTGATTCCATGATGGAGCGGAGGTATCGGTGATTCGATAATGGAGCGGACTTACCGTTGATTCCAAAACGGAGGAGAGATATCGGTGATTCCATAATGGAGGGGAGGTATTGGGGATTCCATAACGGAGGGGTGATATCGGTGATTCCATAATGGAGGGCGGGTATCGGCGATTCCATAATGGAGGAGAGATACCGGTAATACCATAATGGATGAGAAATAATGGTGATTCCTAATGAAGAAGAGATATCAGTGATTCCATAACGGAGGGAGATGTCGATGATTCTGTAAGGTAAAATTGATATATCAGCTCCAGAGTCAATTAAAAACTTCATGCCGCTTTTCCTTTCCATAATGAACAAACGGCTATGGTGAAGACTGTTATCGCCGCCACCGCATGCCGTTACTGCGGGGGGCTTGGACCGTTTCCCTGAATATTCTGAGCGTTGTAAGCACAGGGGGACTTGCATCTGAAAGCTTTATCTCCGAACCTGCTATGATAATAACACACGTTAGAGTTTTCATCGGAGTCTCGATATCGCGAGCGATTCCTTGAACCAGAATAACGTCGGTCTCGACTGGAGTTTCGATAGCGGTTCCGGCTATTCCTCGGATATCTGCCCAACTGCTCGACTCTTTTAGTCAGCTCCGAGATTTGAAGTTTAAGGTCTCTTAGCTCCGAGCAAGACGAGGCTTCTGCTACATGACCGTAATTGGGTTCGGTGAGCTCAGCTACTCGATCAGCTAACTCGGCTAGCTTGTCCAGTTCTTCGCTGCTGGCAGCTAACACTGTTTGTATACTCTTTGGTAGCCGTTGAAGCCACAAATTTTTGAGGAAAGTCTCATCGCTGATTCGCCCTGTCGAAAGCTCGCGCATTTTACGTAGCAACGTACTAGGCTTCTGATCACCTAGGGATAGGTCTTCTAACAATATCTTGACCTCTTTCGCGGCTGAATGTTTATACACAGCGAGAAGTCTCTCCTTGAGTTTCGAGAACGGATCCGATGCGGGAGGATCGTAAACAATGTCACTTACCGTTGACAAGATCTCCACATCTAGGCAGTTGACTAGGTAGTTATACTTGGTTCCTTCGGCTGTAACATGGTTGATCTTGAAGGCAGCGTCGAGCTGGACGAAAAAAAGTTTGATCTTGTCCTTCGAGAACGTCGGCAGTTTCGCGTGGACATCTTGAACTCGAAGATCGCTCTCTTGCTGTTCAGCCATGGCGATAAGTTCTTGGCAGGTTCGGGATCACGTCCGGGTCACCAGTAAAGGCAACGGCAATGAGAAGATGTAAATTTCATTTTTAAAGACATGAACATTTTATTTACACACACGGACAAGTTATACGCGACATCCATACTCTATGACGAAATACAATCAACTCAGTAAGACGTTCGAAAACTCTCTGGCCATCCGTTGCTAGGTTACCATCCATCACAAGGCGAAAAGCGCTACAACGAGAAAACGTGACATCGTGACGTCACAGAGTATCGTTTATGATCGGTCACTACAATTCCATAATAGAGGGGAGATATTGGTGATTCCATAATGGAGCGGAGTTACCGGTGATTCCAAAACGAAGGAGAGATATCAGTGATCCCATAATGGAATGGAGATATCGGTGATTCCATAATGGAGGGCAGGTATCGGTGATTCCATATAGGAGGAGAGATATCGGTAATCCCATAATGGACGAGAAATAATGGTGATTCCATAATGGAGAAGAGATATCAGTGATTCCAAAACGGAGGAGAGATATCAGTGATTCCGTAATGGAATGGAGATATCGGTGATTCCATAATGGAGGGCAGGTATCGGTGATTCCATAATGGAGGAGAGATGTCGGTGATTCCATAATGGAGCGGAGGTATCGGTGATTCCATAATGGAGCGGAGTTACCGGTGATTCCAAAACGGAGGGGGGATATCGGTGATTCCATAATGGAGGGCAGGTATCGGTGATTCCATAATGGAGAAGAGATATCAGTGATTCCAAAACGGAGGAGAGATATCGGTGATTCCATAATGGAATGGAGATATCGGTGATTCCATAATGGAGGGGGGATATCGGTGATTCCATAATGGAGGGCAGGTATCGGTGATTCCATAATGGAGGAGAGATATCGGTAATTCCATAATGGACGAGAAATAATGGTGATTCCATAATGGCGAAGAGATATCGGTGATTCCATAACGGAGGGGAGATATCAGTGATCCCATAATGGAGGAGAGATATCCGTGATTCCATAATGGAGGAAAAATAATGGTCATTCCATAATGGAGGAGAAATAATGGCCATTCCATAATGGAGGAGAAATAATGGTGATTCCATAATGGAGGCGAGATATCCGTGATTCCATAATGGAGGAAAAATAATGGTCATTCCATAATGGAGGAGAAATAATGGTGATTCTATAATGGAGGCGAGATATCCGTGATTCCTAATGGAGGAAAAATAATGGTCATTCCATAATGGAGGAGAAATATCGATGATTCCATAATAGAGGGGAGACATTGGTGATTCCAAAACGGAGGAGAGATATCGGTGATTCCATAATGGAATGGAGATATCGGTGATTCCTTAACCGGGGAGAGATATCGATGATTCCGTAATGGAGCGGAGGTAACGGTGATTCCATAATGGAGTGGAGTTACCGGTGATTTCAAAACGGAGGAGAAATATCGGTGATTTCATAATGGAGGGGAGATATAGGTGATTCCATAATGGAGGGGAGATATAGGTGATTCCATAATCGAGCAGAGGTACCGGTGATTCCAAAACGGAGGAGAGATATCGGTGATTCCATAATGGAGGGGAGATATCGGTGATTCCATAATGGAGGGCAGGTATCGGTGATTCCATAATGGAGGGCAGGTATCGGTGATTCCATATAGGAGGAGAGATATCGGTAATCCCATAATGGACGAGAAATAATGGTGATTCCATAATGGAGAAGAGATATCAGTGATTCCAAAACGGAGGAGAGATATCAGTGATTCCGTAATGGAATGGAGATATCGGTGATTGCATAATGGAGGGCAGGTATCGTTGATTCCATAATGGAGGAGAGATGTCGGTAATTCCATATTGGACGAGAAATAATGGTGATTCCATAATGGAGAAGAGATATAGGTGATTCCATAATGGAGGGGAGATATAGGTGATTCCATAATCGAGCAGAGGTACCGGTGATTCCAAAACGGAGGAGAGATATCGGTGATTCCATAATGGAGGGGAGATATCGGTGATTCCATAATGGAGGGCAGGTATCGGTGATTCCATAATGGAGGAGAGATATCGGTAATTCCATAATGGACGAGAAATAATGGTGATTCCATAATGGACGAGAAATAATGGTGATTCCATAATGGAGATGAGATATCGTGATTCCATAATAGAGAAGAGATATCGGTGATTCCATAATGGAGCGGAGTTACCGGTGATTCCAAAACGGAGGGCAGATATCAGTGATTCCATAACGGAGGGGAAATATCGGTGATTCCATATTGGAGGGCAGGTATCGGTGATTCCATAATGGAGGAGAGATATCGGTAATTCCATAATGGACGAGAATTAATGGTGATTCCATAATGGAGAAGAGATATCGATGATTCCATAATGGAGTCGAGATATCGGTGATTCCATAATGGAGGAAAAACCATGGTCATTCCATAATGGAGGAGAAATAATGGTGATTCCATAATGGAAGAGAAGTAATGGTGATTCCATAACGAAGAAGTGATATCGGTGATTCCATAACGGAGGGGAGATATGGATGATTCCATAATAGAGGGGAGATGTTGGTGATTTCATAATAGAGGGGAGATATTGGTGATTCCATGATGGAGCGGAGGTATCGGTGATTCGATAATGGAGCGGACTTACCGTTGATTCCAAAACGGAGGAGAGATATCGGTGATTCCATAATGGAGGGGAGGTATTGGTGATTCCATAACGGAGGGGTGATATCGGTGATTCCATAATGGAGGGCGGGTATCGGCGATTCCATAATGGAGGAGAGATACCGGTAATTCCATAATGGATGAGAAATAATGGTGATTCCTAATGAAGAAGAGATATCAGTGATTCCATAACGGAGGGAGATGTCGATGATTCCATAATAGAGGGGAGATGTTGGTGATTTCATAATAGAGGGGAGATATTGGTGATTCCATGATGGAGCGGAGGTATCGGTGATTCGATAATGGAGCGGACTTACCGTTGATTCCAAAACGGAGGAGAGATATCGGTGATTCCAAAACGGAGGAGAGATATCAGTGATCCCATAATGGAATGGAGATATCGGTGATTCCATAATGGAGGGCAGGTATCGGTGATTCCATATAGGAGGAGAGATATCGGTAATCCCATAATGGACGAGAAATAATGGTGATTCCATAATGGAGAAGAGATATCAGTGATTCCAAAACGGAGGAGAGATATCAGTGATTCCGTAATGGAATGGAGATATCGGTGATTGCATAATGGAGGGCAGGTATCGTTGATTCCATAATGGAGGAGAGATGTCGGTAATTCCATATTGGACGAGAAATAATGGTGATTCCATAATGGAGAAGAGATATCGGTGATTCCATAATGGAGCGGAGGTATCGGTGATTCCATAATGGAGCGGAGTTACCGGTGATTCCAAAACGGAGGGGGGATATCGGTGATTCCATAATGGAGGGCAGGTATCGGTGATTCCATAATGGAGGAGAGATATCGGTAATTCCCTAATGGACGAGAAATAATGGTGATTCCATAATGGAGAAGAGATATCAGTGATTCCAAAACGGAGAAGAGATATCAGTGATTCCATAATGGAATGGAGATATCGGTGATTCCATAATGGAGGGGGGATATCGGTGATTCCATAATGGAGGGCAGGTATCGGTGATTCCATAATGGAGGAGAGATATCGGTAATTCCATAATGGACGAGAAATAATGGTGATTCCATAATGGCGAAGAGATATCGGTGATTCCATAACGGAGGGGAGATATCAGTGATTCCATAATGGAGGAGAGATATCCGTGATTCCATAATGGAGGAAAAATAATGGTCATTCCATAATGGAGGAGAAATAATGGCCATTCCATAATGGAGGAGAAATAATGGTGATTCCATAATGGAGGCGAGATATCCGTGATTCCATAATGGAGGAAAAATAATGGTCATTCCATAATGGAGGAGAAATAATGGTGATTCTATAATGGAGGCGAGATATCCGTGATTCCTAATGGAGGAAAAATAATGGTCATTCCATAATGGAGGAGAAATAATGGTGATTCCATAATGGAGGAGAAGTAATGGTGATTCCATAATGAAGAAGAGATATCGGTGATTCCATAATGGAGCGGAGGTATCGATGATTCCATAATGGAACGGAGTTACCGGTGATTCCAAAACGGAGGAGAAATATCGGTGATTCCATAATGGAGGGGAGATATAGGTGATTCCATAATGGAGCGGAGGTACCGGTGATTCCAAAACGGAGGAGAGATATCGGTGATTTCATAATGCAGTGGAGATACAGGTGATTCCATAATGGAGAAGAAATATTGGTCACTCTAAAATGAAGCGGAGTTATCGATGATTCCATATTGGAGGGGAGATGTCGATGATTCCATAACGGATGGGAGATATCGGTGTTTCCATAATGGAGGAGAAATAATGGTGATTTCATAATGGAGGAGAAGTAATGGTGATTCCATAATGAAGAAGAGATATCGGTGATTCCGAAATGAAGAAGAGATATCGGTGATTCCATAACGGAGGGGAAATATCGATGATTCCATAATAGAGGGGAGACATTGGTGATTCGAAAACGGAGGAGAGATATAGGTGATTCCATAATGGAGCGGAGGTACCGGTTATTCCAAAACAGAGGAGAGATATCGGTGATTCCATAATGGAGGGGAGATACAGGTGATTCCATAATGGAGGGGAGATACAGCTGATTCCATAATGGAGAAGAAATATTGGTCACTCTATAATGAAGCGGAGTTATCGGTGATTCCATAACAGAGGGGAGATATCAATGATTCCATAACGGAGGGGAGATATCAATGATTCCATAATGGAGGAAAAATAATGGTCATTCCATAATGGAGGAGAAATAATGGTGATTCCATAATGGAGGAGAAATAATGGTGATTCCATAATGGAGGAGAAATAATGGTGACTCCATAATGGAGGAGAAGTAATGGTGATTCCATAATGAAGAAGAGATATCGGTGATTCCTTAACCGAGGAGAGATATCGATGATTCCGTAATGGAGCGGAGGTAACGGTGATTCCATAATGGAGTGGAGTTACCGGTGATTTCAAAACGGAGGAGAAATATCGGTGATTCCATAATGGAGGGGAGATATAGGTGATTCCATAATGGAGGGGAGATATAGGTGATTCCATAATGGAGGGGAGATATAGGTGATTCCATAATGGAGGGGAGATATAGGTGATTCCATAATGGAGGGGAGATACAGGTGATTCCATAATCGAGCAGAGGTACCGGTGATTCCAAAACGGAGGAGAGATATCGGTGATTCCATAATGGAGGGCAGGTATCGGTGATTCCATAATGGAGGAGAGATATCGGTAATTCGATAATGGACGAGAAATAATGGTGATTCCATAATGGAGATGAGATATCGTGATTCCATAATGGAGAAGAGATATCGGTGATTCCATAATGGAGCGGAGTTACCGGTGATTCCAAAACGGAGGGCAGATATCAGTGATTCCATAAAGGAGGGGAAATATCGGTGATTCCATAATGGAGGGCAGGTATCGGTGATTCCATAATGGAGGAGAGATATCGGTAATTCCATAATGGACGAGAATTAATGGTGATTCCATAATGGAGAAGAGATATCGATGATTCCATAATGGAATCGAGATATCGGTGATTCCATAATGGAGGAAAAACCATGGTCATTCCATAATGGAGGAGAAATAATGGTGATTCCATAATGGAAGAGAAGTAATGGTGATTCCATAATGAAGAAGTGATATCGGTGATTCCATAATAGAGGGGAGATGTTGGTGATTTCATAATAGAGGGGAGATATTGGTGATTCCATGATGGAGCGGAGGTATCGGTGATTCCATAATGGAGCGGACTTACCGGTGATTCCAAAACGGAGGAGAGATATCGGTGATTCCATAATGGAGGGGAGGTATTGGTGATTCCATAACGGAGGGGTGATATCGGTGATTCCATAATGGAGGGCAGGTATCGGTGATTCCATAATGGAGGAGAGATACCGGTAATTCCATAATGGATGAGAAATAATAGTGATTCCTAATGAAGAAGAGATATCAGTGATTCCATAACGGAGGGAGATGTCGATGATTCCATAATAGAGGGGAGATATTGGTGATTCCATAATGGAGCGGAGTTACCGGTGATTCCAAAACGGAGGAGAGATATCAGTGATCCCATAATGGAATGGAGATATCGGTGATTCCATAATGGAGGGCAGGTATCGGTGATTCCATAATGGAGGAGAGATATCAGTGATTCCGTAATGGAATGGAGATATCGGTGATTCCATAATGGAGGGCAGGTATCGAGGATTCCATAATGGAGGAGAGATGTCGGTAATTCCATAATGGACGAGAAATAATGGTGATTCCATAATGGAGAAGAGATATCGGTGATTCCATAATGGAGCGGAGGTATCGGTGATTCCATAATGGAGCGGAGTTACCGGTGATTCCAAAACGGAGGGGGGATATCGGTGATTCCATAATGGAGGGCAGGTATCGGTGATACCATAATGGAGGAGAGATATCGGTAATTCCCTAATGGACGAGAAATAATGGTGATTCCATAATGGCGAAGAGATATCGGTGATTCCATAACGGAGGGGAGATATCGATGATTCCATAATGGAGGAAAAACCACGGTCATTCCATAATGGAGGAGAAATAATGGTCATTCCATAATGGAGGAGAAATAATGGTGATTCCATAATGGAGGCGAGATATCCGTGATTCCATAATGGAGGAAAAATAATGGTCATTCCATAATGGAGGAGAAATAATGGTGATTCCATAATGGAGGCGAGATATCCGTGATTCCATAATGGAGGAAAAATAATGGTCATTCCATAATGGATGAGAAATAATGGTGATTCCATAATGGAGGAGAAGTAATGGTGATTCCATAATGAAGAAGAGATATCGGTGATTCCATAATGGAGCGGAGGTATCGGTGATTCCATAATGGAGCGGAGTTACCGGTGATTCCAAAACGGAGGAGAAATATCGGTGATTCTATAATGGAGGGGAGATATAGGTGATTCCATAATGGAGCGGAGGTACCGGTGATTCCAAAACGGAGGAGAGATATCGGTGATTCCATAATGCAGTGGAGATACAGGTGATTCCATAATGGAGAAGAAATATTGGTCACTCTGTAATGAAGCGGAGTTATCGATGATTCCATATTGGAGGGGAGATGTCGATGATTCCATAACGGAGGGGAGATATCGGTGATTCCATAATGGAGGAGAAATAATGGTGATTCCATAATGGAGGAGAAGTAATTGTGATTCCATAATGAAGAAGAGATATCGGTGATTCCATAATGGAGGAGAAATAATGGTGATTCCATAATGGAGGAGAAGTAATGGTGATTCCATAATGAAGAAGAGATATCGGTGATTCCAAAATGAAGAAGAGATATCGGTGATTCCATAACGGAGGGGAAATATCGATGATTCCATAATAGAGGGGAGACATTGGTGATTCCAAAACGGAGGAGAGATATCGGTGATTCCATAATGGAATGGAGATATCGGTGATTCCATAATGGAGGGCAGGTATCGGTGATTCCATAATGGAGGAGAGATATCGGTAATCCCATAATGGACGAGAAATAATGGTGATTCCATAATGGAGAAGAGATATCAGTGATTCCAAAACGGAGGAGAGATATCAGTGATTCCATAATGGAATGGAGATATCGGTGATTCCATAATGGAGGGCAGGTATCGGTGATTCCATAATGGAGGAGAGATGTCGGTAATTCCATAATGGACGAGAAATAATTAGATTCCATAATGGAGAAGAGAAATCGGTGATTCCATAATGGAGCGGAGGTATCGGTGATTCCATAATGGAGCGCAGTTACCGGTGATTCCAAAACGGAGGGGGATATCGGTGATTCCATAATGGAGGAGAGATGTCGGTAATTCCATAATGGACGAGAAATAATGGTGATTCCATAATGGAGAAGAGATATCGGTGATTCCATAATGGAGCGGAGGTATCGGTGATTCCATAATGGAGCGGAGTTACCGGTGATTCTAAAACGGAGGGGGGATATCGGTGATTCCATAATGGAGGGCAGGTATGGATGATTCCATAATGGAGGAGAGATATCGGTAATTCCATAATGGACGAGAAATAATGATGATTCCATAATGGAGGCGAGATGTCCGTGATTCCATAATGGAGGAAAAATAATGGTCATTCCATAATGGAGGAGAAATAATGGTGATTCCATAACGGAGGCGAGATATCCGTGATTCCATAATGGAGGAAAAATAATGGTCATTCCATAATGGAGGAGAAGTAATGGTGATTCCATAATGAAGAAGAGATATCGGTGATTCCATAATGGAGCGGAGGTATCGATGATTCCATAATGGAACGGAGTTACCGGTGATTCCAAAACGGAGGAGAAATATTGGTGATTCCATAATGGAGGGGAGATATAGGTGATTCCATAATGGAGCGGAGGTACCGGTGATTCCAAAACGGAGGAGAGATATCGGTGATTCCATAATGCAGTGGAGATACAGGTGATTCCATAATGGAGAAGAAATATTGGTCACTCTATAATGAAGGGGAGTTATCGATGATTCCATATTGGAGGGGAGATGTCGATGATTCCATAACGGAGGGGAGATATCGGTGATTCCATAATGGAGGAGAAATAATGGTGATTCCATAATGGAGGAGAAGTAATGGTGATTCCATAATGAAGAAGAGATATCGGTGATTCCGAAATGAAGAAGAGATATCGGTGATTCCATAACGGAGGGGATATATCAGTGATTCCATAATGGAGGCGAGATATCCGTGATTCCATAATGGAGGAAAAATAATGGTCATTCCATAATGGAGGAGAAATAATGGTCATTCCATAATGGAGGAGAAATAATGGTGATTCCTTAATGGAGGCGAGATGTCCGTGATTCCATAATGGAGGAAAAATAATGGTCATTCCATAATGGAGGAGAAATAATGGTGATTCCATAACGGAGGCGAGATATCCGTGATTCCATAATGGAGGAAAAATAATTGTCATTCCATAATGGAGGAGAAGTAATGGTGATTCCATAATGAAGAAGAGATATCGGTGATTCCATAATGGAGCGGAGGTATCGATGATTCCATAATGGAACGGAGTTACCGGTGATTCCAAAACGGAGGAGAAATATTGGTGATTCCATAATGGAGGGGAGATATAGGTGATTCCATAATGGAGCGGAGGTACCGGTGATTCCAAAACGGAGGAGAGATATCGGTGATTCCATAATGCAGTGGAGATACAGGTGATTCCATAATGGAGAAGAAATATTGGTCACTCTATAATGAAGGGGAGTTATCGATGATTCCATATTGGAGGGGAGATGTCGATGATTCCATAACGGAGGGGAGATATCGGTGATTCCATAATGGAGGAGAAATAATGGTGATTCCATAATGGAGGAGAAGTAATGGTGATTCCATAATGAAGAAGAGATATCGGTGATTCCGAAATGAAGAAGAGATATCGGTGATTCCATAACGGAGGGGAAATATCGATGATTCCATAATAGAGGGGAGACATTGGTGATTCCAAAACGGAGGAGAGATATAGGTGATTCCATAATGTAGCGGAGGTACCGGTTATTCCAAAACAGAGGAGAGATATCGGTGATTCCATAATGGAGGGGAGATACAGGTGATTCCATAATGGAAGGGAGATATCAATGATTCCTTAATGGAGGAAAAATAATGGTCATTCCATAATGGAGGAGAAATAATGGTGATTCCATAATGGAGGAGAAGTAATGGTGATTCCATAATGAAGAAGAGATATCGGTGATTCCTTAACCGAGGAGAGATTTCGATGATTCCGTAATGGAGCGGAGGTAACGGTGATTCCATAATGGAGTGGAGTTACCGGTGATTTCAAAACGGAGGAGAAATAATGGTGATTCCATAATGGAGGGGAGATATAGGTGATTCCATAATGGAGGGGAGATATAGGTGATTCCATAATCGAGCAGAGGTACCGGTGATTCCAAAACGGAGGAGAGATATCGGTGATTCCATAATGGAGTATAGATACAGGTGATTCCACAATGGAGAAGAAATATTGGTCACTCTATTATGAAGCGGAGTTATCGGTGACTCCATAACGGAGGGGAGATATCGGTGATTCCATAACGGAGGGGAGGTATCGGTGATTCCATAATGGAGCGGAGTTACCGGTGATTCCAAAACGGAGGAGAGATATCGGTGATTCCATAATGGAGGGGAGATATCGGTGATTCTATAATGGAGGGCAGGTATCGGTGAATCCATAATGGAGGAGAGATATCGGTAATTCCATAATGGACGAGAAATAATGGTGATTCCATAATGGAGATGAGATATCGTGATTCCATAATGCAGAAGAGATATCGGTGATTCCATAATGGAGCGGAGTTACCGGTGATTCCAAAACGGAGGGCAGATATCAGTGATTCCATAACGGAGGGGAAATATCGGTGATTCCATAATGGAGGGCAGGTATCGGTGATTCCGTAATGGAGGAGAGATATCGGTAATTCCATAATGGACGAGAATTAATGGTGATTCCATAATGGAGAAGAGATATCGATGATTCCATAATGGAGTCGAGATATCGGTTATTCCATAATGGAGGAAAAACCATGGTCATTCCATAATGGAGGAGAAATAATGGTTATTCCATAATGGAAGAGAAGTAATGGTGATTCCATAATGAAGAAGTGATATCGGTGATTCCATAACGGAGGGGAGATATGGATGATTCCATAATAGAGGGGAGATGTTGGTGATTTCATAATAGAGGGGAGATATTGGTGATTCCAAAGCGGAGGAGAGATATTGGTGATTCCATGATGGAGCGGAGGTATCGGTGATTCCATAATGGAGGGGAGGTATTGGTGATTCCATAACGGAGGGGTGATATCGGTGATTCCATAATGGAGGGCAGGTATCGGTGATTCCATAATGGAGGAGAGATACCGGTAATTCCATAATGGATGAGAAATAATGGTGATTCCTAATGAAGAAGAGATATCAGTGATTCCATAACGGAGGGAGATGCCGATGATTCCATAATAGAGGGGAGATATTGGTGATTCCATAATGGAGCGGAGTTACCGGTGATTCCAAAACGGAGGAGAGATATCAGTGATCCCATAATGGAATGGAGATATCGGTGATTCCATAATGGAGGGCAGGTATCGGTGATTCCATAATGGAGGAGAGATATCGGTAATCCCATAATGGACGAGAAATAATGGTGATTCCATAACGGAGAAGAGATATCAGTGATTCCAAAACGGAGGAGAGATATCAGTGATTCCGTAATGGAATGGAGATATCGGTGATTCCATAATGGAGGGCAGGTATCGGTGATTCCATAATGGAGGAGAGATGTCGGTAATTCCATAATGGACGAGAAATAATGGTGATTCCATAATGGAGAAGAGATATCGGGGATTCCATAATGGGGCGGAGGTATCGGTGATTCCATAATGGAGCGGAGTTACCGGTGATTCCAAAACGGAGGGGGGATATCGGTGATTCCATAATGGAGGGCAGGTATCGGTGATTCCATAATGGAGGAGAGATATTGGTAATTCCCTAATGGACGAGAAATAATGGTGATTCCATAATGGCGAAGAGATATCGGTGATTCCATAACGGAGGGGAGATATCGATGATTCCATAATGGAGGCGAGATATCGGTGATTCCATAATGGAGGAAAAACAACGGTCATTCCATAATGGAGGAGAAATAATGGTGATTCCATAATGGAGGAGAAGTAATGGTGATTCCATAATGTAGAAGAGATATCGGTGATTCCATAACGGAGGGGAAATATCGATGATTCCATAATAGAGGGGAGACATTGGTGATTCCAAGACGGAGGAGAGATATCGGTGATTCCATAATGGAGCGGAGGTATCGATGATTCCATAATGGAACGGAGTTACCGGTGATTCCAAAACGGAGGAGAAATATCGGTGATTCCATAATGCAGTGGAGATACATGTGATTCCATAATGGAGAAGAAATATTGGTCACTCTATAATGATGCGGAGTTATCGATGATTCCATAATGGAGGGGAGATATCGATGATTCCATAATGGAGGAAAAATAATGGTCATTCCATAATGGAGGAGAAATAATGGTGATTCCATAATGGAGGCGAGATAACCGTGATTCCATAATGGAGGAAAAATAATGGTCATTCCATAATGGAGGAGAAATAATGGTGATTCCATAATGGAGGAGAAGTAATGGTGATTCCATAATGAAGAAGAGATATCGGTGATTCCGAAATGAAGAAGAGATATCGGTGATTCCATAACGGAGGGGAAATATCGATGATTCCATAATGGAGCGGAGATACCGGTGATTCCAAAACGGAGGAGAGATATCGGTGATTCCATAATGGAGAAGAAATATTGGTCACTCTATAATGAAGCGGGGTTATCGTTGATTCCATAACGGAGGGGAAATATCGATGATTCTAATGGAGCGGAGATACCAGTGATTCCAAAACGGAGGAGAGATATCGGTGATTCCATAATGGAGAAGAAATATTGGTCACTCTATAATGAAGCGGAGTTATCGGTGATTCCATAATGGAGGAGGGATATCGATGATTCCATAATGGAGGAGAAATAATGGTCATGCCATAATGAAGGCAAAATAATGGTGATTCCATAATGGAGGAAAAAATAATGGTGATTCCATAATGAAGTTGAAATAATGGTGATTCCATAATGAAGGAGAAATAATGGTGATTCCATAATGCCAGGGAGATATCGGTGATTCCATAACGGAGGGGAGATATCGATGATTCCATAATGGAGGCGAGATATCGGTGATTCCATGATGGAGGCGAGATATCGGTAATTCCATAATGGAGGGCAGGTATCGGTGATTCCATAATGGAGGAGAGATATCGGTAATTCCATAATGGACGAGAAATAATGGTGATTCCTTAACGGAGGGGAGATATCGATGATTCCATAATGGAGGCGAGATATCGGTGATTCCATAATGGAGGAAAAACCATGGTCATTTCATAATGGAGGAGAAATAATAGTGATTCCATAATGGAGGAGAAGTAATGGTGATTCCATAATGAAGAAGAGGTATCGGGGATTCCATAATGGAGGGGAGATAAAGGTGATTCAATAATGGAGAAGAAATATTGGTCACTCTATAATGAAGCGGAGTTATCGGTGATTCCATAATGGAGGGGAGATATCGGTGATTCCATAACGGAGAGGAGATATCGGTGATTCCATAATGAAGGGCAGGTATCGGTGATTCCATAATGGAGGAGAGATATCGGTAATTCCATAATGGACGAGAAATAATAGTGGTTCCATAATGGAGAAGAGATATCTGTGATTCCATAATGGAGGAAAAATAATGGTCATTCCATAATGGAGGAGAAATAATGGTGATTCCATAATGGAGGAGAAGTAATGGTGATTCCATAATGAAGAAGAGATATCGTTGATTCCATAACGGAGGGGAGATATCCATGATTCCATAATAGAGGGTGGATATTGGTGATTCCAAAACGGAGGAGAGATATCGGTGATTCCATAATAGAGCGGAGGTATCAGTGATTCCATAATGGAGCGGAGGTATCGGTGATTCCATAATGGAGCGGAGGTATAGGTGATTCCATAATGGAGAGGAGTTACCGGTGATTTAAAACGGAGGAAAGATATTGGTGATTCCATAATGGAAGGGAGATATAGGTGATTCCATAATGGAGCGGAGGTATCGGTGATTCCATAATGGAGCGGAGGTATAGGTGATTCCATAATGGAGAGGAGTTACCGGTGATTTAAAACGGAGGAGAGATATTGGTGATTCCATAATGGAAGGGAGATATAGGTGATTCCATAATGGAGCGGAGGTACCGGTGATTCCAAAACGGAGGAGAGATATCGGTGATTCCATAATGGAGTGGAGGTATCGGTGATCCCATGATGGGGCGGAGGTATCGGTGATTCCAAAACGGAGGAGAGATATCGGTGATTCCATAATGGAGGGGAGATATAGGTGATTCCATAATGGAGCGGAGGTACCGGTGATTCCAAAACAGAGGAGAGATATCGGTGATTCCATAATGGAGGGGAGATACAGGTGATTCCATAATGGAGGGGAGATACAGGTGATT
This sequence comes from Pholcus phalangioides, assembly GCF_987345545.1. Lineage (NCBI taxonomy): Eukaryota > Metazoa > Arthropoda > Arachnida > Araneae > Pholcidae > Pholcus > Pholcus phalangioides. Next base: position 95,541,232 of record NW_028301608.1, on the reverse strand, counting down.
CCATAATGGAGGGGAGATACAGCTGATTACATAATGGAGAAGAAATATTGGTCACTCTATAATGAAGCGGAGTTATTGGTGATTCCATAACGGAGGGGAGATATCAATGATTCCATAATGGAGGCGAGATATCCGTGATTCCATAATGGAGGAAAAATAATGGTCATTCCATAATGGAGGAGAAATAATGGTGATTCCATAATGGAGGAGAAGTAATGGTGATTCCATAATGAAGAAGAGATATCGGTGATTCCTCAACCGAGGAGAGATATCGATGATTCCATAATGGAGCGTAGGTATCGGTGATTCCATAATGGAGTGGAGTTACCGGTGATTTCAAAACGGAGGAGAAATATCGGTGATTCCATAACGGAGGGGAGATATAGGTGATTCCATAATAGAGGGGAGATATAGGTGATTCCATAATCGAGCGGAGGTACCGGTGATTCCAAAACGGAGGAGAGATATCGGTGATTCCATAATGGAGCGGAGGTACCGGTGATTCCAAAACAGAGGAGAGATATCGGTGGAGATATCGGTGATTCCATAATGGAGAAGAAATATTGGTCATTCTATAATGAAGCCGGGTTATCGTTGATTGCATAACGGAGGGGAAATATCGATGATTCCATAATGGAGCGGAGATACCGGTGATTCCAAAACGGAGGAGAGATATCGGTGATTCCATAATGGAGAAGAAATATTGGTCACTCTATAATGAAGCGGAGTTATCGGTGATTCCATAATGGAGGAAGGATATCGATGATTCCATAATGGAGGAGAAATAATGGTCATGCCATAATGAAGGCAAAATAATGGTGATTCCATAATGGAAGAAAAAATAATGGTGATTCCATAATGAAGTTGAAATAATGGTGATTCCATAATGAAGGAGAAATAATGGTGATTCCATAATGCCAGGGAGATATCGGTGATTCCATAACGGAGGGGAGATATCAATGATTCCATAATGAAGGCCAGATATCGGTGATTCCATAATGGAGGGAAAATAATGGTCATTCCATAATGGAGGAGGAATAATGGTGATTCCATAATGGAGGAGAAGTAATGGTGATTCCATAATGGACGACAAATAATGGTGATTCCATAATGGAGAAGAGAAATCGGTGATTCCATAACGGAGGGGAGATATCGATGATTCCATAATGGAGGCGAGATATCGGTGATTCCATAATGGAGGCGAGATATCGGTAATTCCATAATGGAGGGCAGGTATCGGTGATTCCATAATGGAGGAGAGATATCGGTAATTCCATAATGGACGAGAAATAATGGTGATTCCTTAACGGAGGGGAGATATCGATGATTCCATAATGGAGGCGAGATATCGGTGATTCCATAATGGAGGAAAAACCATGGTCATTTCATAATGGAGGAGAAATAATAGTGATTCCATAATGGAGGAGAAGTAATGGTGATTCCATAATGAAGAAGAGGTATCGGTGATTCCATAATGGAGGGGAGATAAAGGTGATTCAATAATGGAGAAGAAATATTGGTCACTCTATAATGAAGCGGAGTTATCGGTGATTCCATAATGGAGGGGAGATATCGGTGATTCCATAACGGAGAGGAGATATCGGTGATTCCATAATGAAGGGCAGGTATCGGTGATTCCATAATGGAGGAGAGATATCGGTAATTCCATAATGGACGAGAAATAATAGTGGTTCCATAATGGAGAAGAGATATCTGTGATTCCATAATGGAGGAAAAATAATGGTCATTCCATAATGGAGGAGAAATAATGGTGATTCCATAATGGAGAAGAAGTAATGGTGATTCCATAATGAAGAAGAGATATCGTTGATTCCATAACGGAGGGGAGATATCCATGATTCCATAATAGGAGGGAAATATTGGTGATTCCAAAACGGAGGAGAGATATCGGTGATTCCATAATAGAGCGGAGGTATCAGTGATTCCATAATGGAGCGGAGGTATCGGTGATTCCATAATGGAGCGGAGGTATAGGTGATTCCATAATGGAGAAGAAATATTGGTCACTCTATAATGAAGCGGAGTTATCGCTGATTCCATAATGGAGGGGAGATATCGATGATTCCATAACGGAGGGGAGATATCGGTGATTCCATAATGGAGAAGAAATATTGGTCACTCTATAATGAAGCGGAGTTATCGGTGATTCCATAATGGAGGAGGGATATGGATGATTCCATAATGGAGGAGAAATAATGGTCATGCCATAATGAAGGCGAAATAATGGTGATTCGATAATGGAGGAGAAATAATGGTGATTCCATAATGAAGGACAAATAATGGTGATTCCATAATGCCAGGGAGATATCGGTGATTCCATAACGGATGGGAGATATCAATGATTCCATAATGAAGGCGAGATATCGGTGATTCCATAATGGAGGAAAAATAATGGTCATTCCATAATGGAGGAGAAATAATGGTGATTCCATAATGGAGGAGAAGTAATGGTGATTCCATAATGGACGAGAAATAATGATGATTCCATAATGGAGAAGAGATATCGGTGATTCCATAACGGAGGGGAGATATTGATGATTCCGAAATGCAGGCGAGATATCGGTGATTCCATAATGGAGGGCAGGTATCGGTGATTCCATAATGGAGGAGAGATATCGGTAATTTCATAATGGACGAGAAATAATGGTGATTCCTTAACGGAGGGGAGATATCGATGATTCGATAATGGAGGCGAGATATCGGTGATTCCATAATGGAGGAAAAACCATGCTCATTTCATAATGGAGGCGAAATAATAGTGATTCCATAATGGAGGAGAGATTTCGGTGATTCCATAATGGAGGAAAAATAATGGTCATTCCATAATGGAGGAGAAATAATGGTGATTCCATAATGGAGGAGAAGTAATGGTGATTCCATAATGAAGAAGAGATATCGTTGATTCCATAACGGAGGGGAGATATCCATGATTCCATAATAGAGGGGAGATATTGGTGATTCCAAAACGGAGGAGAGATATCGGTGATTCCATAATGGAGCGGAGGTATCGGTGATTCCATAATGGAGCGGAGTTACCGGTGATTCCAAAATGGAGGAGAGATATCGGTGATTCCATAATGGAGCGGAGGTATCGGTGATTCCATAATGGAGAGGAGTTACCGGTGATTTAAAACGGAGGAGAGATATCGGTGATTCCATATTGGAGGGGAGATATAGGGGATTCCATAATGGAGCGGAGGTACCGGTGATTTCAAAATGGAGGAGAGATGTCGGTGATTCCATAATGGCCGGGAGATACAGGTGATTCCATAATGGAGAAGAAATATTGGTCACTCTATAATGAAGCGGAGTTATCAGTGATTCCATAATGGGGGGGAGATATCGGTGATTCCACAACGGAGGGGAGATGTCTGTGATTCCATAATGGAGGGCAGGTATCGGTGATTCCATAATGGAGGAGAGATATCGGTGATTCCATAATGGAGGAGAGATATCGGTAATTCCATAATGGACGATGGGGTAATCGGTGATTCTAAAACGGAGGAGAGATATCGGTGATTGGTTACTCCATAGTGGAGCGGAGTTATCGGTGATTCCTTAATGGAGGGGTGGTATCTGTGATTCCGTAATGGTGGAAACTTGGTAATTCCATAAAGGAGATAAAATAATGGTGATTGCATAATGGACGAGAAATAATGGTGATTCCATAATGGAGCGGAGTTATCGGTGATTCCATAATGCAGGGGAGACATCGGTGATTCCATAATGGAGGATGGATATCGGTGATCCCATAAAGGAGCGGAGGTACCGGTGATTCCATAATGGAGGAGGGATATCGGTGATTACATAATGGAGGAGAAATAATGGTGATTCCATAATGCCGGTGAGATATCGGTGATTCCCTAACGGAGGAGAGATATCGGTGATTCCTTAACGTTGGAGAGATATCGGTGATTCCATAACGGAGGAGTGATATCGGTGATTCCATAACGGAGGAGTGATATCGGTGATTCCATAATCGGGAACAAATTCCGGTGATTGCATAATGCAGGGGAGATATCGGTGATTCTATAATGGAGGCGAGATATCGGTGATTCCATAATGGAGGAAAAATAATGGTGATTCCATAATGCCAGGGAGATATCGGTTATTCCATAATGGTGGACAGATATCGGTGATTCCATAATGGTGGACAGATATCGGTGATTCCATAATGGGGGGAGATTTCGGTGATTACATAATGTAGGGAAGATATCGGTGATTCCATAATGAACGAGAAATATTGGTGATTCCTCAATGGAGCGGAGGTATCGGTGATTCCATAATGAAAGGGACATATCGGTGATTCCCTAATGTAGGGGAGATATCGGTGATTCCATAATGGAGGAGAGAAATCGATGATTCTATAATGCAGGAAAAATAATGGTGATTCCAAAATGCCGGAGAGATATCGGTGATTCCATAATGGAGGGGAGATATCGGTAATTCCATAATGGAGGGGAGATATCGGTGATTCCATAACGGAGGAGAGACATCGGCGATTCTGTATTCGAGGAAATATTATGGTGATTCCATAATGGAGGGGAGGTATCGGTGATTCCATAATGGTGGGGAGATATCGGCGAATCAATAAAAGAGGAAAAATAATGGTGATTCCATAATGCCGTGGAGTTACCGATGATTCCATAACGGAGGAGAAATATTGGTGATTCCATAATGGAGAGGAGATATCGGTGATTCCATAGTGGAGGAGAAATAATGGTGATCCCATAATGAAAGGAAGATATCGATGATTCCATAATGGAGGGGAGATATCGGTGATTTCATAACGGAGGAAAGATATCATTGATTCGATAATGGAGGCGAAATAATGGTCATTCCATAATGGAGTGGAGATAGCGGCGATTCCATAACAGAGGAGAGATATCGGTGACTCCATAATGGAGCAGAAATGATGGTGATTCCATAATGGAGCAGAAATAATGGTGATTTCATAATGGAGCAGAAATAATGGTTATTCCATAATGCCGGGGAGATATCGGTGATTCCATAACAGAGGAGAGGTATCGGCGTTCCATAAGGGAGCAGAAAAAATGGTCATTCCATAATGCCGGGGAGATATCGGTGATTCCATAACAGAGGAGAGATATCGGCGATTCCATAATGGAGCAGAAAAAATGGTAATTCCATAATGGATCACAAATGATGATGATTCCATAACGGAGAGGAGATATCTGTAATTCCATAATAGAGGAGAAATAGTGGTGATTCTATAATGGAGAAGACATATTGATGATTCCAAATGATGCTACCATAATGTAGAAGAAGTATCGGCCATTCCATAATTTCCATAATGGAGGAGAAATGTCGATTCCATATTGGAAGGGAAATAATGGCAATTCCACAATTGGGGGAGATACCGCTGATTTCTTAATGGAGGAGAAATGATATTGATTCCATAATGGAGGAGAATTAATTTTTATTCCTTAGTGGAGGAGAAATAATATTGATTCTATAATGGCGGAGAATTAATTTTTATTCCTTAGTGGAGGAGAAATAATATTGATTCCATAATGGAGAGGAGATAATGGTGATTCCATAATGGAGTGGGAATAATAATGATTCCTTAATGAGGTGAGATACCGGTGAGTCCATATTGGAAGAGAAATAATGGTAATTACATTAAGAAGGGGAGATATCGGTGATTCCATAACGGAGGAGAGATGGTGGAAAAATAATGACGGTTCCGTAATGGAGGATAGGTATCATTCATTCCATAATGGAGGAGAAATAATGTCGATTTCATAATAGAAGAGAAATAATGGCAATGCCACAATTGGGGGAGATACCGTTGATTTCTTAATGGCGGAGAAATGATATTGATTCCATAACGGAGGAGAGATATCAGTGATTTCATAACGCTGGAGGGATATCGGCGATTTCAAAATGGAGGAGAGATATCGGTGATTCCATAATGGAGGAGAAATAATGGTGATTCCTTTATGAGGTGATATATCGGTATTTCGATTTTGAAAGAGTAATAATGGTAATTCGATACAGAAGGGGAGATATCGTTGATTCCATAACGGAGGAGAGATATCGGTGATTCCATAGCAGAGGAGAGATATCGGTTATACCGTAATGGTGGAAAAATAATGATGATTCTATAATAGAGAAGAGGTATCGGTCATTCCATAATGGAGGACAAATAATTGCGATTCCATAATGGAAGGGAAATAATGGCAATTCCATAATGGGGGGAGATACCGGTGATTTCTTAATGGAGGAGAAATAATATTGATTCCATAATGGAGGGGAGATATCGGTAATTCCATGACGGCGAAGAAATATCGGTGGTTTCATAATGGAGGGGAGAAATAATGGTGATTCCACATTGGAGGAGAAATAATGGTGGTTCCATAATGGAGGGGAGATATCTCTGATTCCATAACGGAGGAGAGATATCGGTGATTCCATAATGGAGGAGAAATATTTTTGATTCCACAATGGAGGGGAGATACCCGTGATTCCATAATGGAGGATAAATAATTGGGATTCCATAATGGAGAGAAGATATCGGTGATTCCATAATGGACGGAAATAATGGGGGTTCTGTACTGGTTAAGAGATATCGGTGCCTCCATAATTGAGGAGTGATATCAGTGATTATATAATAAATTTGAGGTATCAGTGATTCCTAATGGATGAGAGCGGTCAATGATTCCTTCATGGAGCAGAGATGTCAGTGATGGCATAATGAAGGAGAGAGCAATGCGATTCCATATCGGAGAAGAGATATTGGAGATTCCATAATGGAGGAGAGAGGTGTGTGATTCCATATCGAAGAAGAGAAAATTACGATTCTCCATAATGGAGAAGAGATATCGAAGATTCCATAATGGGGAGGAGATATCGAAGATTCCATAATGGGGGAGGAGATATTTGTTACTCCATAATAAAGGAGACATATTAGTGATTCCATAATAAAGGAGGGATATCGGTGTTTCCATAATAAAGGAGAAATATTGGTGATTCCATAATAAAGGAGAAATATCGGTGATTCCATAATAAAGGAGAAATATCGGTGATTCCATGATGGAGGATATATATCGGTGATTATATAATGGAGGATATGTAATTGCGTTTGCACTATGGAGAAGAGATGTCGGTGATTCCATAACGGAGGAGAGTGATTGGTGATTCGTAATGAAGGAGAAATAATTGCGATTCCATAATGGAGAAGAGATATCGAAGATTCCGTAGTGGAGATGAAATAGCGGAGGTGATATATATATCCATTATCTCTTCTATGTTATAGAATCAGAATTTTTTCTCTTCCTTTTTGGAATCACTGATATCTCTACTTCTATTACTAGCGTTTTCTGGATAATTTGTTGTGATCTCGATTTGTATTATGTGATCTCATTTGCTCATGTACATATGGCACGATACATCCGGATATATTCTCTTTCTACCAAATAATCTCCTTTTTTCGTCTGGTGTGAAACTTCCTGATCTTATATATATAAACTTGAAAATCATTTACAGAGTAACATGGTATATGCATTTTTTTGATGGTCCGTTTATCACATCATAGAATTTCCATTTAATAATTGAATGTGATTAAAGAAATGAGACGCGTCTAGTGGTTGGTTTTTTCGTTCAGATGTCATCATTTAATAAATTTTCACACCATAGGCCTGGATAGAATTAAAACTAAAAAATTTGTTTTTTTTAAATTATTTCTTGTGTTTGATAATGGAATGTGGTAATAAAGATTCATATGCAACTTTTTGGTTCGTACGGTTGTTTTATCGAATAAATTTTAAAAGATTTCCCGGTTTCTATAGGATGAAAACAGCGATTATATTATGATTTCTACCTTCGTGGCAGTTAATAAATTAATTTGCACGTGTATAATGATGCGATTTCTTGGATAAAAATAATGAAGCTTTGTTCCATCTTATAAATTGAAAGAATAAACGCAAGGGAAATAAAATTTCATAAAGGAAGATAGAGTGCTGGAAATATTTTTTTCCCGTAGAAACTGCAAATTAAAAACAAAATTGAAGTAAGAACTAATTGTGTACAAAAAAAAAAAACCTTTAGGATATAACGACACATTTTTTGTCACTTTTGCTTCCATTTTTCTGCCGTTCTCATGAAAAAAAATATACAATTAGAACTCATCAAATTAACGTTTTTCTGTTGTTCTATTGATATCCTTATCGTTGAAAAAAAATGATGGTTCACGCTTTGACAAAAGTTCATTGAAATGATCAATAGAAGACGGGATTACACTATAGAAGTTTGATGAAAGTTGATTTTAAAATCATCAATTATTTAAATAAATTGGGAAGGAAAAACATGAAGGTTGATGCTTTTGTTGACTTCCTTTGTAATTATATGAGTATTAGTAAAAGTGTTAATTAAGTAAAATTAACACTTAATTAAGTAGTAATTAGTAAAAGTGTTAAATTCGCTGGACAAGAGGAAGATTTATCAGTAAGATCACAGTGAAAACGGACTTTTATGACACTGCCATCTACCTAAATCAATTACGAAGAAATATTACTGATTCTGAGAGCCAGCTAATTGAAAGAGTGCCTAAATGGTCGTGTATCAGGACCAAATATGATCGAAATTTCCACTTATCTGAGCACATTCTGCCAAATTGCTTATATTTATGGTTCACTGCGGTAATAATTAATATATTAAGCATTTCTCTTTTTTTATTTACTGTTCCCCCCTCCCTGCTTATTCGATATATATATATATATATAGATAGATAGAGAGAGAGAGAACCTTTTATACCCAAAATAGATGAGACTGAATCCCTTTCGGATTTGAGTTAATTAGTTTGCCGTATGGACTTTCTGCCAAACATGAAGAAATGTATCGGAAAATTATTTGGCCGTGTGTGTCAGCCATTTAAATTTTTGAACCTATTTTTTGCTGTACTTCATGAAACTAAAATAAATATTATATAGGTATATTGTTATTTAGTCTTGCAAAGTGAAAATATATTACAATCCTTACATACACACACCACGTAAGCAATGAAAGCAGAACGGTACCATATAGAATACATTTTCACACGTGTATTTTTGTTTTCGAAATTTAATGAACCCTACTGCCATCTATTAGCAGAGTGAGGAACTGCAATTTGAGTATCAAGTCAACAGATGGCAGTACATATTCGTTTCGAATGAATTTGAAGAAACTATAAACTGTTCTAAGTTTGCATACACAAGTTGCCCCGAAAATGCGTAAATAGCGCAGGTGTGAAATGAAAAATTTTAGTTATTTTTACGAAAGTTTTTCATTTTTCAGACCTTGAATGCTAATTACTGGAAAAATTATTAAAAATTCCATTACATCTAGTTTTTGAGATGAAGTGGAAATTAAATTTCAGTAGTAATGCATAGGCATAATACAAACAACACTAAAACTGTGCGTTACGAATAAATATAGTAAATCATTGCCGAAGATATTTTATTGACTTTAGGGCCTATCATTATAATGACAGACGTAATGGACCTTAATGAGAGAGAAATAATGGCGATTCCATAATGGAGGAGAAATAATGGTGGTTCCATAATGGAGGAGAAATAATGGTGGTTCCATAATGGAGGGGAGATATCGGTGATTTCATAATACAGGGGAGATATCAGTGATTCCATAATGGAGAGGAGATATCGGTGATTCCATAATGGAGGACAAATAATGGTTATTCCATAATGGAGGAGAGATATCGGTGATTCCATAATGGATTCCGTAATGAACGCTTGCCGGACGAGAGCACTCGTTCGGCAAGCGAGTCCGTCTATATAACGGGCAACCTCCTTTCCCTTAATTTATATTGTTTTTCTCCCACTTTTTCTACTATTTTTGATCAAATATCTGAGAGAAATGTGGAATTTCTTTTGTTGGCCTCGGGGGAGACAGGGCATAATTTTTCTAATTGAAAGTTAGCGAACAGGGGGAAACATAAAAATCTAGGGTCTTCATTTTTTTATGACACATTGTATTTTTTCCGACGAAACTGGGGTACAGAGTGATTATTCAACACATTTTAAGCATTTTTTCAGTTAGGACGATACCTCTACGACGAACGGTGGATGAGATAAAGGCGGGCTCAGAACTTACAGGACAGGGGCCATTCAAGTATTAAGTCAGCAGATTTTTAGCCATTTTTGACTTACAAATACAAATACAACGCCTCAACAGGCAAAATGCCCAACGAGGTGTCTGATAAAAAGATGCCCATAAAAATATGGATGTCATATATTAAAAACAGCAACCCAATTAAAAATGCAATTAACACAAATTATAAACAATATATACACATGATAAAATATTATACAATGCCCATAAAGAATACTTATGGTTGTCTAGTCTAATTCTAAGAATGGATAGCTTCTCGCTAGAAGTTAAATAGACTAGTTGGGAATAGACTTCCTCCCCCTTTAGCAAAAGTCAGCAAAACACTGACCCCTCCCCCACCCCCTTGTCAGCAAAATTTCGTCAGCAGCTTAGAATATTTCATATCTGCAAAAAGGGTGACGTAAGCAAATTTCAACCCCTCCCCCCGATCATTAAAAGTCAGCCAATCCGAAACCCCCTCCTCCTCGATGCTGACGTAATCCCTGAATGACCTCACATCCCTGTAAACACAGTTCCTTACAATTTGAAAAATATCCAATGGAACAATCCGCATCCATTTGATGATACGAAAGGTAGCATTAATTGCATACTTATAATTATAATTTCTGAGCCTTACGACACGAAAAATTCAGTGCAATATAATAACTGGTGGAGTGTTAAAGTAAGTAAAGAAAGTAATAATAAAAATAACAAGAAGAATTGTTAGAATAGAAAAGAATTAAATGGAATCTCATTCGGCACAGGTATAAATACGGTTCGAGTTTCCATTATATGACAATATCACTCCCTATATTGTGAAGTCACGAAAAAAAAATTCAGCCTAGAATTCATGTAATGTTCGTTGGCGCACGTGATTAGACTTCACACATACATTGCATATAAAGTTTCTTTTTCTGCAGATACATTTATGTATCATACGATCCCATTAAAACATATTCACCAGTATTTCCCAGATGAATAGCAGGCTCATCAGATTTCTACTTTTACTTTTCATCCATTTGGAGCACGTGGAAGTGTGCATTCTTCTTGATGGAACATAAAACAAGCTTGCGTGCTTTCAGCCAAGAAAAAGAAAAACAGTGGAAGCATTTTTTCTTTACTTCTCATATCTCTAGAGCAGTTTGTCCATTTACATTTGAGCACGAGATAAACACACAAATCTCATTTTTCACTCCGAGAGAAACCTCACTGGGTTTCATAAAATTTCTGGAGTAAGTAAGTATGACTAAATACTTCCTATTTTTTATTTCTTCATTCTTTGGAAAAAAGAATGCAGAGAAATTACCTCATATATCATTGCAATTTTTCATGTTGATGATACGGAAAACAGAAAACCAAGAAAAGAAACAGATGAAAACAATTGAAGGAACCAGAACAATAATTTTTTCTCTCTTTTGCTTATAATTGCAGACCATTATAGTTTTTCACGTTATTATCATCTTGATTGCACTTTACTGCAAAACTTTTGAAATGGTAATAGTGCTCTCTATACTTTTAAAATAAAAGGAGTATTTATAAAAACCTTTATTGCTTACGATAAATAAAAACAAATTTGTTTACTCGTCCAAAATCCACCAGAACGTTCTGAGGGGTTTTAAATAATTGAGATGTTTTTCTTTGATGCAATAAATCTAAATTACAAAACAAGTATTCTCTTCCGTACACAAAATGCTCATCTACATTTGTTTGAACAAATGAACAAAAATGAACATCTAACTCCAGTGAAAGCATTCCAATTAGTACTACATACTTGAATATAAGCAGCACAAAACTTAGAAAACTCTATCATATGTAAATATTTTTGTTTATGTATATTATGTCTACATACTTGTGCGATTTGTTCGTTAACTGCTCACTGTTTACATACAACGAATGCAGTATTTTGAAATTACGAATTGAATTGCACTTTAAACTTTCGTAAAGGAAACTGTCCTAAATGAAATTTAAAACGAGTTCGAAATTCATTAGCTTAGAATATTTATTTATTTTTAGAAATATTTCTTATAAAAGCTATTTATAGTGTAAATATAGCAACAATTAATGTCTGATCTGAAGAAAAAAATTCCAAGATCTTCTTTGAATAAGAACTGGATTAGAATAAATTTATTTGAAAGTTTTCCTTTTTTTTTAGAAACTAGGTAATAATAAGTTCAGTGTAAAATCATTTAGACAAAATTGATTTCTAAACGTGAAATCTTTCTAATGTGACTAATATAATTCTTATTTTTCGACTTGTTTTGGAATGCTTTGTCTACCGTTACACAAATATTTACATTCTAATCCGTATTCAAATTCAAAAAAATTGTTACAGCCATTTTCAAATGCGCTTTATTTTTCCAAAAGACTAATTACGACTGTACTGGAATCACTAAGAAAAAATAGAAAAATTACAGTCCCTTTTACTATTAAGATGTACTGTACCATTTACTCTTGACTATATCTATTATACGGGTACTAATCAAGCAAATAACTAGAAAGTATAGCATTTTTTCCCGTGTATTCTTTCATGCCAAAGACGCATTGTTCAAATATAGACTTGCCTAATTTGAGCGAAACAAGGTGACCTTATCGGACGAACAAAAAGCTTGAAACAGCCTAAGATGAATCGATTTTCTGAAGAGGCACCTCGAATATACCATATATATCATAGGATATTTTATTTACTTTATTCCTTATTTCAAGACACCGACGAAAAAGAGGAAAAGTATATCAAATAATATAGGAGAAACTGGAGTCGCCTCTCTCTGTTGTATATATCGTATGAACATTTTTCTCAAGTAAACAACCCACTTGTTCCGTTCTAGTTCTGTCTTGTCTTAGCTTATTATTTAGTTTACGAGTGACCCTTTCGCAGACCCTTTAGGGAAAGTAAACCAAATTTTCGATAATAATGATCTATAGATAGGAAAATTCCATAGATAGAATTATAAAATATATACAATAATTATAAATTGTATTATTAACAAATTTACGATAAAATTGTTATTGTAAATATATGAATAATACAATATAACTTGTCTAGTTATTATAAAAATTATTGCCTGTGCGTGTTTTACATGTTTGTTTTGCATTGGAGAAATTGCATTTTCGTTCTACAGATTCATTGATTGCATACTTTATTTGATAACAGCTACAGCTTGATAACGCTACAGCTTTATTTGATTGGTTCTTTTCTACAGAATTTTTCACAGTTTCCCCCATTTTACACATCTCTATGATCTCATTTGAGGTGAGGGATTCTTCATTTCTCTCTCCACTTCCTCAGACGAGATCCCACCCATTAGCTATTGTTGTTTCATGCACTGGGGATCCATCAGTTCGTCTACAGTCAACTCCTGGCGAAGCAGAATTAATATAAAAAAACTTAAAATGTGACATGTGGTTTCGCATCGTAAACAGTCACGTTCGTACGGATGTTCATTTTTCGAGTGAGGCTCGCTGATCGGTGACCATAGGGTAGAACATTACCCACAATTCCACAGTGAGCCTCTTCGACGCATAGGCATCACTGGTGTTGTCCCTGCAATGTTGTTGCAAGGTGGAAGTGCTGACGCATGATAAACTCCAAGCGGTACTTGAGGTAGGGATGGCTTGGCTACAGCATGTCTACATGGGGATCTCTGGGACATCTCAGACTTTTGTAGCCTTTTGAAGATGAGCGTCTACAGTTTTCGTCTTGTGGAATTCTACGTGCTTCTGGAAGACGGATTCGTCCTCGAATGTCATCTCACAGTATTGACAAACGATCACCCAGACGTGAATGGGCTGTCGCGCCTCTGGCAATGGCAAATAACGACATCGTCGTTTCCTCGTCCTCTGCGCAAGCCGCCTTCATGTGGGTCATGACGTGCTTTATCATCCGCAATTTCCGACTGAATGTGGACTGGCAGATTTCGCAAGCGTAGGCAGCCTGCGAGCGACTGGTGGACACGACCTCGTGACGAGGTAAAAAATATTTTTTAAATGACGAATAGTTTTGAATAGTTAATACAAATACAAATACAACGCCACACCAGGCAAAATGTCCAACGAGGTGGCTGAGAAAAAGATGCCCATAAAAATATGGATGTCATATATTTCAAGAATACAGCAACCCAATTAAAAATGCAATTAATAAAAATTATAAACAATATATACACGTGATAAAATATTACAATGCCCATAAAGAATACTTATGGTTGTCTTATTCTAAGTATGAATAGCTTCTCGATTTACCCCGACAGACCAGACACGACCCAGGCTCTGTCCCTCCGGGTTTGGTCGCGCTGTCTCGATTTACCCCAACATTTTTATCGTATTTCTTTTTAAACGTGTCAATTGTGTTACAATTTGCTACCTCCGGGGGTGAGCTATTCCATTTATTAACAACCCTATTAGAGAAAAATTCCCTTCGACACCATAACCTTGCATTGTCTCTCACCAATCGATACTGGTGTCCCCTTGTAAAAGCAGTCGATTGGCGGTGTACTAAAAGTTCATGGTCCATCCTATCCATCCCATTGAAAATTTTGAACACTTCGATCGTATCTCCTCGACACCTGCGTTCATCCAATGTAAACATATTCAAAAAATGAAGTCTCTCTTCATAACTCAAGCCCCGTGTGCCAATAAGGACACGCGTAGCTCTTCTCTGCACCCCCTTCAACCAAGTCTATGTCCCTCTGTAGGTATGGTCTCCAAAACCTTACAGCATACTCCAGTCCAGGACGAACTAACCCTCGAAAAAGCGGAAGAATGACTTTAGGAGAACGCGAAGAGACCTTTTTGAAAATGAGACCAAGCATTCTATTCGCTATTTCGACCACCGCTGAACAATGTTCAGAAAAGAACGAAGACATTGTCCTTAAAATCGAATACAGGAACGAAACTATGAACTGGAACATTTTTAAAAGAACCTCGATCAAGAAGAGAATAAATTACCGAAAATATTTTCGTCGCATGTTCAGAAATAAACGAGACGGAATGAAATGATGTTTTGAATTAAATTTTAGACACATCCGAAGTTTCTAATTTTTGTTTTTTTTCCCGTTTATGACATCTTGAAATCGAAGATGTTTAATTCCTTTCCATGAAAGATATATCCTAATAATGAAAAAAATATATATACAAATAAATAACGAAAATGTGTTGTTGTAATAAAAAATTTTCAATTCTCATAAAATATTTTTATTATTTTCGAGCTTTTTTCGTACAGGTCGTTGCATCCGTTTTCAATGAAAGTTCCCGTATTTCGATTCA
This sequence comes from Pholcus phalangioides, assembly GCF_987345545.1. Classification (NCBI taxonomy): domain Eukaryota; kingdom Metazoa; phylum Arthropoda; class Arachnida; order Araneae; family Pholcidae; genus Pholcus; species Pholcus phalangioides. The sequence continues at coordinate 95,525,845 of NW_028301608.1, read as the reverse complement.
GTTCGGTTTTAAGATGCTATACATGGATGGTCTTCCATTTTGTTTTCGGATCGAAATATCTTCGGATTTATCAAATTCGAATATGAATTCATTTCTTTTTTTTGTTTATGAATTTATTTATTTTTTCTCAGCATCGAATGGAACCTTTTTAACTTTTATCCGGTTCTGAATTTCCTGTTCTTTTCAGAAAAGTCTTACGTAATTTTCTTGAGTTTTTTTTTATTTCGCTTCATGTTATGCAGATAAAATTCATGCGTGATGTATGTAAAAGAATCTGGAGTTTTATGGAAAAATGGAAAAACTTTTTCCCTGAAAAAAAAAAAAATGAGAAAGAGACGAAAAGAAAAAGAATTTCAGAGGATAAAATATTATATCGCTCACGATGTTATTTCGACTCGTTTTTGCGAAGATTATTACTTTTTTGTTGCGAAAATTCGGAAAGTTCACGTTGAATAGAAAAACGTGAAATTATTTTGGATTTCAGTGTTTTATATCACTTTGGGCAATGGGACAGAAAATTTAATGTCTTTTGCTACGCCAGATGGAATCGTCCGTGTGTTTTTTAATGCTCACATTATTTTTATTAAAAGTTGTGCTCGAGTTTTTGGACGGAATATTGAAACAAATTGAAGTTTTTTTTACGGAATACAATACATAATATAAAAATCTATCGTCGATTTTAGCCGAGTGGATATTACTAAGCTCCAGTATTGGATTATGCTTTCTTTGATCCTCAAACAACGAGGACGTTTAGCACACCGGTTTTTACATACAAATACATTCATAGACATATTACATTCACTTACTGTTAATTTCAAGGATGGCTGCACCTACCATCTACCGCTGTGGTAATCGAGTGGTCATAGTGATGGGCTCGCATCGCGAGGACCCGAACCCCACTGCTGCCACTGTGGTGGTCGGCTGTAGCTGGTTTCTGTGGTTTCCAATTTTGAACCGTGAATGCGACACGATCTCTCCGTTAAAAAGTCTCGCCACAGAGAGCAACAGGCCTACAACGATACAATTATTCAATCATTGCACTTCACTCATAGTTAGAAAAATTCGCTTATGACAGCACAAAGAATATTCGCTACACAGAAACAAATTCACGTTAGGTTCACAACACGCACACGCACATTCCAGCGTGCACCAGTTCGTTAGAAGTTCCGCAGAGGAATATGGACGAGGTTTATATGCGATTTAGCAGTCGTGGTAGTAGTAGCACCTGTTATTTCGAGAAACACACACACGTCTCCTGCTTAAAATTATCATATAAACAAGACTTGACTTAAATTCGATTACATTCAGTCTTTGAGGAAATCTAGGCTGTTATTAATCAAACTGGGCTCAATTACTCTATGACTAATTGGCTGGAGATATCAGAAAGATAAATTACGTTCATTGCACTTCTTCCTACTAAAAACGTTATTCAACGTGCATGTATCGGAAATTTACATTCGTAATACATAGGGTGACCATATTTCCCGTTTTTCCAGAGACAGCCCCGTTTTTTTGGCCGTCCTGACTTTTTTGAAAAATTGTCCCAGTTTCCCTTTTTTTAAACGGAGCTCCCTAGAATTCGGTACTTCTATCGAAAAAGTTGGGACAAATAATTTTTATAACTCATTAACTATGAGTTTGACGAGGGAAGACTCCTATTAACTTTAAATTTCAAAATATCATAAAGCAATGATTCTCAAAGTTTTGTCACCCGCGGCTCCATTGCCTAGTTCATTGTTCATCTGTGGCACCTATGGCTTCCACATCCTGGAGCAGGCCTCTTAGACTGGGAAGTTTTGTGGGTCCCCCAAACCAGACTTTAACAGATTCCCTTTATGATGAATTTATAGCACTGAAAAAAAAAATAATTATGAGAATCGTTCCGTGTCACAGGACTGGAGCCCTGTCAGCCCAAACTTGTGGGGACCATGGTGGTACCCATGATAGTTCAATGGATATTTTCACTTATAAAAACGACATTAAACTGGACGACAAGAAAAAATTAACTGAATTTTTTGAGAAACAAAATAGTGTAATTCTGAATCACCACAAACGAACTTATTCTGAAAATCTTTTGAAACTTGGGGTAGAACCGAAACAGCTATTTGGGGTGATTGAAAATTTTGTGCCATAATTCTGTGGTGTTTGGCCACAATACGATGTCTCCAAAAAATTACTTTTTGATCTGAAAGTAAGTCTTGCTAATTAAAACTAATTAGAGGTGAGATAAATGCACAAATACGTGCATACGGCTAAACAACATGCTAATGTTGTTTGGCGATGTCTCGTATTTTCCCTGTATTTGCGAACCGAATTCCCCGCATTTTTCTCAAGAAAATATGGTCAGCCTAGTAATATGTATATACACACACTATGAAGTAGAAGTCCAGAAATTTATATGGATACATTAATGAGTTTGAAGCAGACAATTATTATCATTCGATACGTACGCTTCTGCAAAAGAAAGTTTTGAAATAAATCTCTTATCGCGAGTAGGGCAACCGTTTTTGTTATGTTCCCTTTTAATGAAAGATACCGAAGCGAATGAGCAAGGCAGATATATTGTTCCCTTTTGGGTGGAAAAAGAAACACACACACACACACACACACACACACACACACACACACACACACACACACACACAGGACCAACTTTACATTGTAATTTCTTCCAAAAAACATTCCCGTTTGAATAAACCCTGATGCATAATCCGACAGAACTCATCCCAATGGTTTAGAAACCGTTGAAAAGGAAATTTTTCCTTTTGAAAAATATGCTCCCCTCATATATCAAATGCGATCCCATATACAGCAAATTATTCTGATTTTATACTTACCTTAAACTTTTTAGGCCCAGGAAACATTTTTTTAAAGCTTTCTCACATTTAATCGAATATTACAGTCGACGCTCGTTATAACGACCCCGCGTTATAGCGGCTATTCCATTCATTACAACGATCGATAAGTCCCAAGTGTTTTCGTATTCCGGATAACTTTTTTATGTTTTTCTTTTCGATACAATGACATCCAATATAACGCCCATTTCCGACGGGGCGACGGGGATGTTATAACGAGCGTCAACTGCATTCAGATTGTGGTCTTTAACAACCGCGTAGTTCAGCAAGGAGCATGCATTCGTGCCCGTGAAAAATACACCCAGGGGTAGCTGCTGGCTGCTCTTCAAAATTAAATAAATGTTTTTCCTCGCTTACATCACGTGCTCCAATGAAAAGTAAAACTTACTTTTAGTTGGACCATTATTCTTTCCTTTATAGAATTATACGCCTCATTCCACAGAAGAAAATTTCCCTTGGGCAGGATTTGGCTTCTCTTAACTTTTCTCCACGTTATCATTCTTTCTCCCTTTTTATATTTTGAGACACAGTTTTTGACCTACCTACTACTATTACTACTACTACACCGCACATGCAGCTCGTGAATATTCCTCTGAGGAATTTCTAAGGAAATGGCGCGCATGCCGTGTATTGGGAAACAGCAATAAAGATCAACGTGCCGGAAAAACCCGTAATTTTCGGCCTTCCGGAGAATTCGAGTCGCAGATTCCGGATAATTCTAAAATATCTGGACTATGAGAATTGATAAAATTGGTTGATTTCAACCCTGTCTGTTTTCTGGATTTCAGGGTTTTTTAGTCTTTACGTAACAACGTTCAAATAGTTTAAATTCCACGCGTTCAAGTTTTGCTACAAAAAATCTTGATATATAAAATGACGGATACTAAGCATACTCATTATCGTACACTAGATGTGCGTTCTCAAACCAACCACAGCCCCGGTATATCGTCATTGATGCAATTAACTACCGTTTTACTCGGAATAGGTGAGTTTGTCGGAACTGTTTTTTTGGTGTACCTACATCATTGTGTAGCATAACAGCGTTATGCTTGTTTTTAGTTACCAATCCTCCAAATTGGCATGTACTGTACAGTGGATCCTGATTATAAAGGTTTTCGAAGAAAAAAAAAAACATCATGGAAATACGTTGCAAGCGGGAAAACGCTTCCATCTGGAAATCTCGATGAGTGTTGTTAAAGTTGTGGGAGAGAGACTAAGTTAGTGAAGGGCGTACTGAGCAGGCAACTTTATATGCAAGCTTCATTGCTCGCTGTGGCGAGACTAGATAGAAAGCTCACTCGCTTTTGCCACTCGAAGTTGGGAACCACAGGAAACCAACTTCAGTCGATCGGAAGAGGTGTGGGGGGGGGGGATACGTTAGCTCGTCAAGTAATAGTCGTCTGAGAGATCAAACGAATATTAGATGAGCTAAACAGAAAAATTAGTAGAATGCGAAGTATTTCCGTATTCTGTTATCATTTATTGAAAATTTGAATGCACAGAGCAAAAAAGAAAGAAAAATGTGCACAAACCATAGCATCAGTATTTCGTATTAGGCTGACGGTAACTAAGGTTAGAGCAATAAGTAAATGCTTGATTCTCATTTCCGTTATCGAATTTTTTTGAAGAAAAAAACCTATGCTGAAAATTGATATTTTACCGTGATTCACGAACTAAATAATAGTTTTCAGTATTAATAGTAATTCAGTAATGATAGTATCAGTATTTGATATAGATTGGTATCGGTCTTCTGAATGTATCATTGCTATCTTTATTGAACATCTTTACCCGGTATGCCGGAAATCCATCAGCAAAGCTAGTATTTCTCGATTTTTACGCCATAATGGCCAATGCGGAGGAATCCGATAAACACAGCACGTTCCCCAACCTATTTATGAGAGTCTGAGGCGCGCATGTTGATGTCGTCGAATTGCTGGTGCCATATGAACATACCTAATGGAAAATATATTCTCTATATTATAATGTATATAGTTATTTTCTTATCAATCAATGTTCCACTATTATGTTTCGAAATTTTTTATTATTTGGTATTGAATACTTTGAGCTTCCTTAGTATATTTCGAGATAAAAGAAATGTTTTAGACGTTGTTTTTCTTGAAACAACAAAATCGTTCCCAGGGGGTGTGCGAATGTTATTTCTATAGAGCTATACGGAACATTTCTTGAGCAGTTGTTGGTCTTTCAGATGATCTTAAGGGAAAACGTGGGTATTTTCCGAATGGACCAACGAAATAGACTAGAAAATGGCATCGAAAACATTGAGTTTTCTGACACGTGGCTTCTTTGAACAATGATTCTGTACACGGACAATGGCAAAAATACAAGTAAAAATAATGTTTCCATGATTTTGTTTAGCTTTCAAATAGCATGTGTAGATATTGATATATAGCAATTTGTTTGATATCGATAAAGACAATCGTAAAAATATCTATTTCTGTGAACAAAAAATAAAATAATGGTATTCTTTCGTGATATGAATGGAGGCAATCATATTTGAATATTAATACAGTGAACGTTCAACAGACCAAAATAATATTCCGTTTTAGACAGATTTCCGTTTTATAAAGGTGCAAATAAAAGTAGTATTCATCGAAAAGACTATATTTTGATTCCGTTTAAGACAGGTTTCCGTCTCATACAGTGTCCGTTTCAGACAGGTTTCACTGTATAAGGTATTAGAAATTTGTTGTGTTTCTGGAAAATCTTTTTCTAAAAATATTCAGTAAAAAATATTTTTGTTAACAAATCTTATTCAACAACTTCACTTTTACACGCGATGCAATAGAAGTCGTAAAATTAAAGTGATTTCGTGTGAAATAATATAAAGGATGATTATATATACAGTGAAACCTGTCTTGAACGGAATCGAAATATAGCCTGTTCAATAATTAGTGCTTTTATTTGCACCTTTATAAAACGGAAATCTGACCAAAACGGAATATTAATTCGATCGGTTGACGTTCCGTTTCGTACAGATTTCACTGTATTAATATTATGGATGATAATATCAAAAGACTTTGCTGCTTACCAATTATTTCTTGGATTTAACATTTTCAGTTTTCATTTTTTTATATTTAATGCATGTTTAGCCCATAGATTACCCAACTTGGAGGTGCGAATGCGAGCCGATCTCTCCGTAAAAAAGTCTCACCACAGAGAACAACAGCTCTACAAACACACAGTACAAATATTCAATCATTACACTTCTCGCTTCTGAAACAGATGACAGCATTGAAAGACACACTTACGACACAACACACTGGGTAGTAGTATGGGCGGAGATACGGGAGGGGGGCATTGCCCCCCAGCGTCAAAGGTGAAGTTGACTGATCTAATGTATATACGCATATATGAATTGACATGATCATCATCGTGCCCCCCGAGACTTCCAAGTCTATCTCCACCTATGGGTAGTAGATTGCCCATGACGATTGATCTGAGTTATGCTCTGTTTGAAAGAAAGAATTAACGGTTCACCAGTAAAACGCATCAAGGGGAATTAAATAATCACCCTGTAGAAGAATAGTTGAAATCGATTGCAGAATAGTCATATACAATTTTTGCCCCGGAAAGTTTGAGTTAATTTTCCCAGATGAGTCTTTCCAGGTATAATCACATTGAAATTTTTTAATGGCTCTTTAACCCTTTAAGTGGCATTGACGAAACATCTCGCTTCGTTGAAATCCTCTTAATTCAATATTGACAAGCCAGATATTTTGTAAAGACACTTTTTTCTCTATACCCTCTTATGTTTCAACTGCTGAAAATCTGAATAATGCTAATTCTACTTCATTAAAGGAGATATAGTATTTTACAGATGATTCCCGTTTTAACGAATATCGTTATAGCAAAAAAAAAAAAAAAAAAAAAAAAAAAACTCGCGTTTTAAACAAGAACTTTTCTAATCCCCCAGATAAGTTTACATACGAACAATATAAAAATCTGGAATTCCTTTGTAACAAAATTTCGTTATTATGAAGTGATTTCTCCGGTCTCTTGGAGTTCGTCACAACGGGATTCGACTGTATTTAAAGCGAAAATAAACTCAAACGAATTATTCTTTTGATCTCCATGAATGCTGTTTATTTTGAAATAAACTATGAATACAATTACAAAGAAAATGGTCGGAGTATTTCACTCAAACCAAAATTTATTTTTGATATCAAATATAAGTAAATATTCACAACATAAAAAATGATTTTAAAATGTTCAAATCAACTAAAATCTCTAAAAAATTCAATCCAATCAATAGCAAGTAGATTTTTGCGTCAGAAATTAATTTGGAGAAGTTTAAACTTTTAAAGAACGTCTTTCCAACATCAAACTTCATTCAAAATTATAGTTAAACAATTGAATAAAAGTTTCAAGTTAATATGCAAATCAGTTTGAAAATATTTAAAATTTTATCTTGAAATGCTAACCAAAAACATCGGTATGTGCAAAGTTAAATAGCAGGCATGTAAGATAGGCGTAAGTTCCTTAGATAAGGCAAATAATACAACCATATTCTTCAGCGTGAACTCTATATAGTTACTGAATATCTAAATCGTACACCAGACGTGAGCTTGAGACTCTTTCAAGTGCTTAATGAGTGAATTTTTGCAATATAAACCACATTTGATCTGCAGGTCAAAGGTTTACCATGTACGGCTTAAAAAGTGGGTCGCAATGAATTTCTTAAAGAGAAATTTTGAGTTCTTACCCTTCAAATAGCATTAAAATTAACAGAAATTGATTATAATAACTTATATTTTCTTTCGAAATTTTGGTTTTTAAAAAATGTTTTTGCATTAATAAAACATTTTTTTTTCCGTCTGGGGGGAGGACGCGCACGAGCACCCTATGCCCCGCTCCCTCCCGCGTGAGTTTCTGATCCCACCAATATGCGTTAGGAGGTAGAGGGCAATGCTGACGAAATTTTGCTGACAAGGTGGGGGAGGGGGGGTCAAAATGGCTAAAAATTTGCTGTCGTAATATTTGAACGGCCCCATATATTATAGCTTAAAATTCTAAATATCGATATACAGGGTTGACAAAAACTGCATGAGGCATTTTAAATACTAATATTAAAAAAAATCAACAAATTGATATAATATAAGAAAGCAATTTCTACTATAATATTTACCTTAGCGTAGTTTTTCTTTTGAGATAAAAGTTTTAAACTTCACTCACAGATGACGCGATACAACAAAATACGCGACATAATAAATGCAACACAAACGGTCTGTGATTAATGTTTATTAGAATTTGCGTTACACAAAGCCAAAACTTTTAGATATGAGCACCCTTTCATCCGTTTAGCTGTAGTCCGAGCTATAGAAAGGGTGCTTAGTTTGAAATGAGGTGGTTTTATATAAAGATCATAATAAACGCTAATCATGCTCTGTTTGTGTCACATTTTATATATTACTAGCTATAATACCCGGCGCTGCCTGGGTTTTCTCTATATCAGGCCCTGATTCAGGGCCGTGTTATAACGCGATGCTCACGTATTCCCAAGAGATCCGTCAGATCAGCCCAGGGAAATTGTTAGTGTTAGTAAATATCCACTCCCAAACCGGGATTCGAACCCAGACCTGCACAGTCAGAAGCTAGCTCCCCCACCCACTGGACTGCCAGGCAGCAAAGCAGTCTTCCTGTGGTCATGCAGACATGCATGTGGTCATTATGGGACCTCAGGCAAATCGATCTTTCTAAGGCCCCTTATCTGACTATAAATGCCTGCTTACGAATTTGCACGCTTAATTTCAAAAATCTTAACCAGGTCTTATTATCATGAGGCCTCGAGTCGTGCCCGGGTGGGTCAATGAATTAAGACAGCGCTGCTCTGAGGGCATCGGAGAAGTGACAAACTATAATGGAATAAACATATCCGAAACTCATTGTTTGGGAACCACGGTACTCCAAGTAAACATTCCAAAAATCATTGCTGAGGCCGAGGAACCACCGTTCCCCGAGTTCTTCGCCCATTTCGTGCATTTGCCATGCTCTGACGAACTAATAAAGTAGCATATTGTTTAAGTCGGGTCCTGTTTGCTATACATGCGAACGATCGGCCAAAACTTGTAGATTTGTATATAGAATGCACGCAGACAGAAAATCAATATTGTATGCATAGTGTCCCACAATCGACTGTCGGTTTTTAAAATGGGATATCAAGAAAGCGGTGACAGATATTAAAGTCATTCTTGCGGAACATAAAAGTGCGAACTCTAAGGAATTTCAGCCAGGTTATTCCTGTTGCAAGGGGTCGTGTGTAGTTATTAAAATAAAAAAAAAAGACTTTTTATATGAAAACCCCATGCCCAAAAATTCAATTGCGAAGCTGTTGTCCTGTCTCTACTGATGCGAAAATAATTTCCGTGTTTCTAAGTACAATATTCACTATAGGATATTTAAATTCGAACAACGGAGAACAGTTTTTGAACTTAAACTTAAATATCTCAGTGATTATTGCACTTAGAAACGTGGAATTTTTTTGTAGGCATCAGGAGAGACAAGGCAATACCTTTCTCATTGTGTTTTCCGACACTGGGTGTTCGTATAAAAAGTTAATTTTTTTTCACTTTAATAATTATTCAACCACTTGCGACATAAATGACGTAGCTTAAATTATGTATTTCGCACATTTATATTCTGCAAGAATGACTTTAAAACCTCTTCACCATTTGCTTGCTATACAATTTTGAAAACCCACAGTTGATTGTCGGACACTCTGTTTAATCCCTTCGCTTACAAGAGATTGAAAATATATTCGGATGATCTTATTTGACGAATTGGCACTAAATATGGTAACCTTGCCCTCGTCTAACCACACATTAGAAAAAAAATAAAAGAAGACAATATAATAGATAAGTTGGTTAGAGTGTAGGTACAAAGTAGATTTCTCTTTTCTCCCTCACCCTACCTGTTTTCTTTCCCTCTTACACGTATATACATAGTACAAGGATACAACGTATGTGGGAAAAGTCACTATCAGGGTATAGAAAAATCTAAGAGGGAAAAAAATTATAGGGTTAGAACAAAGCTTCGCGGTGATGAGGAGAGCGGAAAGAAAACAGATAGAACTTGTTTGTATTTATTCCACTGGCATTTGGACTCAAAATTGGGATCAAACAACCATTTTCAATCCACTGCTGGATGAAGGTCTCCTCTAAATTTTTCCATTCTGCTCTGTCTGATGCTTTAGCCATCCAGTTGACTCCTGCCAATTTCCTGATCTTGCAATCCATCTTGCGTGGTTACGCCTTCTCGGACGTTTAACACCACGGAGGTACCAATCTAGAATACTTGTGGTCCATCTGTTGTCCTGTCTTCTTGCAATATGTCCAGCCCATTTCCATTTTAAACTTTTAAATCTTTCCATGATATCATATACCTTTGTGTGGTTCCTTATCCAAGTGATTCGTTTTCTGTGTCTTCTTGTGATGCCTAGCAAGGGACATCTTTCTATGTCCCTTTGTGTTATCTGCAGCCTTTGTATCGTCTTGCTTGTGAGTGTTCATGTTTCAGCTCCATAAGTCAGTACTGGTAGAATACACTGGTTAAAAAATTTTCTTTTCAGCCATAATGGCATGTGACTCTTCAGAATTACAGTTTTTGCCAAAAGTTCTCCATCCAATCCTGATCCTTTTGTTTATTTCATTAATGATTCCGTTGTCCATGGTAATTTCTTGTCCTAGGTATATATAGCTTTCTACTTCTTCTATATCTGTGTTGTTGAGCAAGATTGTCCTCTTCAACGCAAACGGGTTGAACATAACTTTAGCCTTTTGCAGATTCATTTTCAAGCCCACCTGAATACTTGCCTGTGCAAGTTCTTGTATCATTTCTTCTAGTTTGTCTGGATTACTGCTGATAATGACAATGTCGTCGGCAAAACGCAAATGGTTTAGAAATTCTCCATATATTTTAATTCCTTTTTTATCCCAATCCAGTTTTCTGAATACTTCTAAAACAGCGGTAAAGAGTTTTGGTGCGATAGTATCACCCTGTCTGACTACTTTTCCGAGTTTAATCTTTGCTTTTCCTTTATCCAAACGAATTTTTGCAGTAGCTTTGTCATATATTTTCTTGATGATATTGTGTGATGTAAGTCTTCTCTACCCTAATTATATCTAGAGCTTTAACAACAGCAGAAGTGAAGACAGAGTCAAACGCTTTCTCAAAATCAATGAAGGCCATACACAATGGCAATTCGCATTCCTTGTGTCTCTCTATAAGTTCCCGGATTGTTTGGATGTGATCCCTTGTACTAAATCCACTTCGAAATCCTGCCTGTTCTTTTGGTTGAACTTCGTCCAATTTGTATTCAAGCCTATATGTCAGCACTTTGGTGAAGATTTTATAAATTACTGATAGGAGACTGATTGGTCGATAGTTCTTGATATCCTCTTTTTCGCCCTTTTTGTGAAGAAGAACCATCATTGCGTTATTCCAATTTTCAGGCACATCCGATTTTGAGAGACAATTTGTGAACAAGGCAGCTAGCATCCTGGCAAATTCTTCTCCTGCTTCTTTAATAATGTCTATTGAAATCCCATCTTTACCTGGGCATTTCTCTTTTCTCATACATCTTATAGCCTTATAGACTTCCTCTTTCAGCACAGTTGCTACTTGTACAAATTCGGCTCCATTTTCTTTTCTTTCTGCTCTCTTTCCTCTGTCCCGTTCCTGTTCTTCATGTTTGTATAGAGTATTATAAAATTCCTCAACAATACTAATGATCTCATTTCCATCTTTTGTGTGATGGTTCCATCTTTCCTTTTTAGTGCAAAAATTTCCTTTCTCCCTACACACAGATTTCGTTTTACTGACTTTAAGCTCCTATTATCTTCCAATGCTTTCTTTACAATATCGCAATTAAACTTCCTGACACCTTCTGTAATCCACTTTCATACTGTCTTGCAAAGTTCTGCATATTCCACTTTTGATTTAGGGTCATTCTTTTTAATATGAAATTCTCTCCGGTCTTTCATAAATTTCTTTGTTTCTTCTGTTATTTTCTTCACCGGTTTGATTTATTTTTCTCCAGCGACTTCTTTTGCTACTTCTTTTAGGGTAGTGGTTAAAGTTTGGTTCATCGTGGTGACATCTTGTTCATCCTCAGTGGTGTTATATAGTAAATAAAATCGGTTCTTCAGCTCTAACTGGAATTTATATCGATGTTCTTGAATCTTTACCGCTCTTTCCATTTTAGTGTTAAGCCTTATTCTACATCTAATCAATCGATGATCACTTCCTGTATTGAATTTGTTGGGAACACCGCAGTCTTGGATCTTATGCTTCTTATTAGATAGGATATAGTCGATCTAACTAGTTGCTCCAATTCGGCTTCTCCAAGTCCACTTTCAGTGGGGTTTCTTCATATTTTCCTCTGTCGTTTCGTACACCGTAACCACGACTTCCAACTGCACTGAGCTCTTGCACCATTTCTTCTCTCTCCAGTTCTGGCATTGAAGTCACCCATTACTATTTTGATCGTATTTTGATCAGTATCGTATAAGGGGGATATATATATATATATATATATATATATATATATCAACTTTTTCGTGATACAGCGGTGTGTGAAATTTCAATTTGATTTTTTCGATTTTGTCGAAAAATGATTCTGTACTATGATGAGTATCAAGTGCAAACCCCACTTATTTTATGTAAATTATTTTATGTTTTATTGATTTTGAAATATGCCATGAGCTTTTCGATAAATTTCTGTTTTAGGAAAAAAAAATCTGATTAAAAATTTCCTTCAAACATAAAAAATTCAAATAAAATACGTGTCGATAGAGGGCTAACAAGAAATTTATTTTCTTCTAAATGTAGTGGGCATATTAAAAACATCCGTTTAACACGTTGCCCGATGTGAAATTGTTTTTACATTCTTTTAATTCAAGTTTAAAGTTCTCTGAAAGATTAATTGATTGTAAATTCTTTTCAATAAAAAGAAATAAAATGGGGAAATTATATGAGTGATGGCTAATATAAATTCACTCACGAAATTTTAAACAGGCAATCAATTTTTCAAGTTATGCCATTAGCGTTAAGTTTTCCTTTTCCCACTCAAAACGCGACTTTTGATTGAGAAAAAAGAATATTAATCCCATATATTTGGAAAATAATGAATTATGCATTACTGAAGGGAAAATGAAAAGATTAAGTGTATTCATTTTTTTATTTTTATGAATAATTTTCCCCCAATCTGATTAATTGTGAATCTATTCAGAATTCACCAGACGATAAATGGATTTAAAATTTTTTTTTTTATCTTCACTTGTCCATGAAGTACTTTTAACTCATGCAAATGTAAAATTTAATTGGCTTGATGGAAAAATAATCGAAATGATTATTTTGTTCATTTTAATTTGAAACGAATATCAATTCTCTAAATTATTTATAAATTTTCGTGAATGCATTTCTTTTCTCATATAATGCATATTGTATGAATAAACGAATTCTTGCATTATTATAATTCGTTTAAATTATATTCCATACCATCTAATAATAGTTTTATTGCTGTTTATCTCTCGAATCAAATTTCATTTTAATAAATAAATCCGAAGGAAAAAATATTTTGAGGAATGCATTGTTCAAAAAAATGTCAACTAATTGAATTAATATGAGTATAAATTGAAGAAAATTGTGAATAATGGTTTCGACTTGAGCTACTCTTACATATCACTTCCTTAATTGAATTTTTCTGGTTACAAATTCATCTATTGATGTCATCTTCCTTTAGGTTGGCATCAAATATTTCAAAGCGATAATGAAATTTATTCTTGAAGTGAGTTGGCGATGTTCAAAAGAGTGTTTCAAAGTTTATTAATTTGATGAAAATTCTTGAATTACATTTTTTTTTCCACAATTTGTACGATACGACACGTGTCTTTCCCCTAAAAGCCAATCAAATTAATTTTTTTGGTCTTTGCGTTTAAATGCGTATCACTTTCTTATAATAGAGTCACCAGTGCTTATATATAAACATAATTTACATCATCATCGTCATCGCTGGCACATTAAGCTCATTATCCCTACGTCAGTTCTCGATTAATCAAATATGGAGACATTTTTTCACACGTAAAAGTGACGTGACGAAAATTTACCTGGTTTTTTTTTTCCTCTAGCAGAGAAAATGTTTCACATAATTACGACGTTAATATAGTTTTTATGATGTTATCAATAATTTTTATTTTTCGTGACTGACTATTAAATGCAACTTTTACGATGATAAAATGTAATTTTATTCCACATCAATCTTGACTAGATTGCTTCAATTCTTTTCTCGTAAGGTTTTGATACTCGAGCGAACTTAGGTAATCATGTAAAGAACAAAGTTTATATTGTGGATATCCGAGAAAAGTGGTTTATTTCAATCATTTATCAAATGCAAAATGATAGAAATTTTTTTTATTATCAGTGCAAAAATAGTTTCAGGTGAATAATGATTAACGTTTAATACGCGAAATTGAAAAACTAGTATTAGTAAAATAATAATATACTGATAGTGAGAATGAACCCTTCTTTTAATTATTTTCCGCGTTTCGCATATTAATAAAAGTGGACTAATCAAGACAGGACCTGGCTAAACTAGGAGGTCTTTCGCACTAAAAGTGTTTCAGGTGTTGACCGTGTAATGGTGAATTGACATAATTCAATTCACCACATGGAAATTTTGTTTAATCATTTCATAAATTATAATTTACTCAAATCCACTTTTATACAAGATTGTATTTTTGTATCAAGATTGTGAATTGTAGAAATTAAAATTTCTCAAAAATCTTTCTTTTCTAATGAAAAAATTGTTATGTATCAAAAATTCAAGTAATATAAATAATGTGTTTCTAAATTTACGTACAGTAATACCCCGAAGTACCAATGAAAACTGCGTAAATTGGATTCGCGTAAGTCGGGGTACAACTTACCCATAAAAATATAAAAAAATATTAATTAATTGAGACCAAACTTTATAGAACACCGGTTTTATGTTTCTTGCTATGACGGTAATGTAACGGTACTTTTCCATGGCTTCATAAAGTCTAACTTGCGTTGTGACCGTAATGCGGTCATTTGAAAAAGACTGTATTCCCCGAAATCAATGCAAATAAAAACGTCACGTGTTAAACGCTTTGAATATTTTGATAACACCTTGGCGTATCTAACTAAAAAAGAACTGCTTGTGTCTGGAGGCAAGAAAATAACTTTCAGCTATGAGATAAACTTTATTGAAAGTTACACATTAGGTGTATTGTCATCAAATTGCATTACACCACTCTTGTTTCGAACGGGTGTTGCACTTCAGGTTTGAAATTGTTACCATCTTTGGCAGATACCAAAGTAGCTTTCGGATTGATTCCATTTCCAAATCTTGACAAACTTTTCATCTTTTGTTTACTGTAGCCTCTGCAAAACTAGCTTAGTTTCCTGACGTTCTGATAGAATGAAACAATTCTTCACTTGATTATTACTTAATAATCTCTACTATCTGTACGATAATCCCGTGATTATGATTGAATTTTAGAAATGTGAATTTTCCGTATGATATCACGTAAGGCCCCTTTCACACGGAGCGGATGCGGATGCGGGTCCGCATACCCTTTCAAACGAGCACTGAAGATGCGGACGAATCGCCCGCATCTTTAGTTCGAAATTCGTGCATAAAAACTGTTTTTTCGCAATTTTTGTAATTATTTTTCTCCTTCACCCCTGATTCAGTGCCCATAGGCAGCCTAGAGGTATTCTTTGGTGGTTTTTATCATTGAGCCTAAAGATGCCTCCATTCCGATCCTCACAAGTAGTCGATGGGAGAAAATAAATAAATATTTTCAAAAAATTTTGAAAAAAAATCTGTCTTTTCGGAAAAATATGAAAGAAAATTCCAAAAACACATCCAATGTTCGAAAAATCCAATCCAAAAACATCCAAAACATTCGATGTCCCAAAAAAAAAATTCGGCAAATATCAAAGAATTTGCAAGTATAAAAAAAGGGAGGGGTTGGGACTTTCAAAATGTCTGTGCTTAGAAATATTCACATCACAATTCTGTCTTAGGCCGGGATTACACTATAAAAGTTTTGTAAAAGCTCTTTGTTAAAACGTGAAAAATTCAACCATTAAGATCACCGGTTGCATTTGCTTGAATGCAACCGATGCGCCTATTGGTTGGATTTTTGAACTTTTATAAAAGATCTTTTACAAAGATTTATAGTATAAGCCCGGCCTCAAGTACGGATTACACTATAAAAATTTTATAATAATTCTTTTAAAAAAGCAACTAATAAATTTATCGGTTGTACTTGCAATTTATTAGTTGCTTTTTTCAAGTTTTATAAAATAACTTTCATAAACCTTTTAGAGTGAAATCCCATCCTGAGATTAGTCACTTCTGAAATATAAAATTTCATTTTTTTAAGTCAGACTAAATATTGAGTAAAATATACTTGTAGGTATCGAGGGAACCACCAAAAATATTCAAGCGCTAGGGTCTTCAAACGACTTAATCCGGCCCTGAGTGAACACCGTACGTGGATAACGTTGTTTAATAAAAGTATTTTTTTTAAAGTTTAAAAAAATTAACAGTTAAAAAATTTAAAAAAATAATAAATATTTAAAATAATATTTCAAATATTTATATTTTTTAAATAATTTTAAAAATTTAAAAAGAAAAAAATTAAAAATTTTAAGTTAAATTTAAAAGTTATTAAAGTATGTAGTCAATTAAATATTCGTAATGAACAGAACGGCTTATAATTTTGGTCCCGTCAGTGGCCGTTGTTGGCAGGTTTTATTGTATAAAATTGTGAAATATGGACAAAAGGCAGTTAAAGTTGCTATATCTCCATCTCAGAAGGAAACGAAGGGATAGACGTATGTAGGTACATTATATTAATGAGCAGGGACCATCATATGATGTTTTAAGGGTATTTATGGCAAATAATTAAAAAAATTCCGTGAAAAATCACCTTCAAAAAGTAGCCAAAGATGCGGACGAATTCGCTCCGCATCCGCATCGTCTGAATAGCTCCGAATAAACCTATTGTCAAAACTTCTATGTGCGGATGCGGAGCCCGCACTTAGGTTTTGACACATGCGGACGACGTCCGGACCCGCATGAACATTTCCTAGGTGCGGAGATTTTTCGGCTCGTCTGAAAGGCGCAGTATATTCCAATTGTTAAAACTTCTTCCGGACCCGCATCCGCGTCCGCATCCGCATCCGCTCCGTGTGAAAGGGCCCTAACTCTCCGAAATCACGAAATTCGGAGTAGCGTGAGTTTGGGGTACAACTGAATTTTTTGTTTTTTCATTAGGTACTATGAATCTAATTCTGTGTATTTATGAAACAATTTCATCAACAAAATAACATTTGTTTATTTGCAAAAAAAAATTCATCCTACATAATTATAGCTTGAACAGCTGAAATATTCCAGCAATGCTCATCTAAAGTTTATTAGTTATTATCAATATTGCGGATAACTGTGTATGGGGAAATTATATACGCAAAAATAAATTTTGTGACGGTGATTATCAGTAAATTTATATTGTGTTTAGAAATGTTATTTTCTCCCGCAGTTTTTAGGAAGATATTTACTACCGTGTGTCATCATAATCGTAAAACGTCTATCTCACAACAATAGATATAGTAGAAAGAGCGTATTTTCACAAGAGATTTTATTGAAATTGTTATTGATAATAAAGAATCTAAACAACATGATTTCAAATTATGATTTTCTCTAGGTAAAATGCTCTACGATATTAACGCATTACACTATATATATATATATATACAATAGAAAATATAATAATACAAAAACTCATATAAGTTATTCAACTGCATCGTGTCATTACCGGCCCAAAATTATTTATACACAATTTAATTTCTAGTTGCAAAAATCTTTGATAATGGCACTGTCTAGGCCCAAACTTCTTATAGCTGATAAAATTATATTGTGATATATAACATTCATGTATTTGTTGTTTCTTGCTATAAAGTTCTGTGCATATGAAACAATTTATCAAAATAAAATTATAATGTGATACATAACATTCGCACTAAGTAACAGTACGTGGGTTACGAGCTAAGAGGGTTACAAAGGTCACAAAGTTATACTATTTATAAGTTTAAAATTAAACATCAGATCCTTATCAAATAATAATTTTATCACAGTCTTATTCATTAAGATTTCAAAAAAGATAAAGTTAATTTTGAAAAGTTCTAATTGAAGCCGAGACAAACGGAGGAAAATCTCAGGAGATCTCAAGAGATTCATGGAACCGCGACGAATTTGAAGCGCTACAAATTGAGTCCCTCCGTGATGAATTGTATAGAAGCATACAATAGAGAAAATTAAAAATTTCCAGTGATAAAAGCTATAGAAGTAAACCCTTAGAAGTGTTCCCACGTGTTCATGGGTTCTAGTTTTGATTCACGGTTGAATCTACATATATCGCACACCATCTACGTAAACATCTTTAGAAACTTGTACGCGAATAAATGCCACTGAAATTAAATCTCGAAACTATAGAACTCTGCTGTGTGCCGCCACTGCAATTCCCTCCTCAGGCGCTCTTAACGCCTGTTTTAATACGCGGCAACCAACGTTAATCCTAACGTTGTGAAGCAAACAATTTTTCCACCCACTACTGGCCATGCACTCCTGGGCAACATACACACGCGAGAAGTATTCTGAATATCACGCTTTGCTTTCGAAAATGATTAGCATTTCACATCACGATGTAGAAAATTCTTGAGGCCCCAAACGTCAGGGCTGAGAGTAAACAAGGGAGTTGGTTGTGGTCGTGTATAATACTTTCTTACACGAATAGGAGAAGATTAACAGTTCTTTAAATAGGGTTCGCGTCTCTGGCGAAATATGAATGCGCACTGTGCGAAGACTGAATTACAAATGCCAAATTTAAATTATATGGACATTATGTTCAACTATTTAGAGCAAAGACTACTTACAGCAAAGATGCTCAACCGTTAGGAGAGTGCATGTCACTCGATTGACATGTCGCGAGCCACTTGAGTTATCCGGAACAGTGCCGCAGGTCACTTAGATGATATGTAAGTATGCCGTGGAGCGCTTGAGCAATCTGGAACTGTGCCGTAGTTCACTTAAATTATCTGTAAATGTGCCACAGGCCGCTTAAGTGATCTGGGATTGTGAAGTGGGTCACTCAAGTGGTCTTTAAAAATGCCACTGGACACTCTTAAGTGATTCTGAATTGTACCGCGGATCCCTCGAGAGATGTGAAACTACACTGTAAGCCACTCAAGTGATCTGTAAATATGCCACGGGGGGGCATTCAAGTGATCTGTAAAAATGAGCTGCTTAGTTAAATTTTGAAAAGTTATATTTGATGTCGGAGACATCATCAGATGGCTCCAAAGGCGTCATTTGGTCCATCCACGGGCCATGGGTCGACCATATATGACTTGTGGTGCACTAAGAGGAAAATTGCTGAAAGACAAAATTTATGATTTTCCCACCCGAATTGAAGCTAAATACTCAAAATATTTCAAATCCTTCAGTGGTATTGTTGTCGGAAATACCCCTAAATTGACTGCTAAGATGGTGATTAAAAATGAAAAACCAAATTTCAATAGGAAGAAGGCTATTCGTTTCCATGGGATTTCTATAATTCAGAATGAAATCTCGTATAAAAAAAGAAAAATTATTGTATCGTAAAACGATAAACAAACAAGAGAATTTAATATTTCCTATTTTTTGTGAAAATATTTAGACAGAAAAATATTGTCCGTCCACTTGGAAATAATTATTAAAATTGCAATAGCAATACCACACACACACACATCAAGGATCCAAGACATACATTTCCACAGAATTGGAAATATCTATATATGTATATATATAGGGGAAAAAATTATTTTATTACTCGAAATTCCACATTTTTTGCAACTAATTAATAAACTGTTCGCTTCTCTTTTATTTTAAAATCATTTTAATGTTAATTACTTCATGAACGTGTGGGTGTTTCTTTTCCCATGATTGATTCTTAGCACAAGGGGAATTGGATTTTTTTACTCTTATTTTTTACATGAAATTTCAAGAAAAAAAGAAAAAGTTTAATTTTTTTTTCTGTTTTATAAAATATTAGATAATATTTAGATGGTATTTGAGGATGATTTAGATGATTTCTGATCCACGAATAACGTATTATGTTGCAATATTTCTCTCTATTATTATTTTTATTTCTCTCTATTATGAATATGTGTAAAGCTTATCACTTGACTTATTCAATCATTAATTTTTTTTCTTGAATCTAATCTATTTGACCATGGGAATATTAAAAACTATTCATCGTATTCCCGTATATTAATGTAGCAAAGTTCAACGCACTCGATTTTTCAAACTGCGTTGCACCAATTGCTCTCCGTCTTTCAAAATAATTTTCTAAAATTATACATTCACGTCTTTCCTATCACTTGAGATTTCGCGAAACTTGGACGCAAAACTTGTTGGATTGGCTTTGGCGTAATTCGTGTTAGATCTTAATAGCTCTCTGCATAAATCTCATTTGCATGATTTTGACTTCTATGTGTGTTTGTGAAGTATTTATTATATTTCTCCCTAATTGCTTAGGGAAATATTGAGCATTTGAAGTTAGTGTATTTTAATTCCTTATAGTGTTTCAAATTTTGATGTGAAGTTGAAATCTCATGAAAAGTCTATTATGTTATAGATACTGTTTGTGATAATTAGTAGATTACTTTCAAAAGGGAACATTTCCACTTTTGCTGTATTGCTTTGGAATATTTTTGCTTCAGAAAAGTGGAAAATAAGTAGTATGTAGGAATGGTAGAGGAATATTTGAATACTATGTTTTTCTTGATCAACATCCACATTTGAATTTTAGACATGTTCCGTTTTGAAAGAGATAATAGTAGAAATGTGCTGCGCCTTTTCGTTAAAATTGGAGCTGGTCAAGTCTGAAAAATTCGAAATTTCTAAGCCACCCGTTGATTCTAGAAGATTCCACCAGGCAAGCAAGGTACCCTTATTTCTCTCTCGTGAATAAAATAAGAAACATGATCATTATACAGTGAAACCTCCCATAACGGACACTCCCGTTTCGGACACTTTTTTGAATTACGTCGACGGGACTCAATATATTTATATAAATATATATTTATATAATTATCTTTATATATATAATTATCTTTATATATATAATTATCTTTATATATATAATTATCTTTATATATATAATTATCTTTATATATATAATTATCTTTATATATATAATTATCTTTATATATATAATTATCTTTATATATATTATTTATCCATTATATATATTATATATTTAAATAATTATCCATTATATATATTATTTATCCATTAAAGAACACTCCTCGTTTTCGGACAAAACTTTCGATCCCATAGGTGTTTATTATCTAGATGTTCTACAGTAGAATGTGGCTCTGAAAGTGCTTCTCCAAAAATGTGCCGTTAAAAAAACAAAAAAGCGCGCACGCGCGCACACACACACTAAACGCAATGAACAAGATGTGTATGCTCCCCTAACCCCGTGATAGAAACGACGAAAAAATGTTCCTGTTTGTATAAAACATGTTGCGAAAACAAGTCCGACAGAGCTCATCCCGAATACGTATATATATTTGTTACCAACAAATATTTGCGATAGTTTATGCATTTTGAGCTAAATTTATCTTCAAAAAATATCATCAGTAATGTAAAGAACATTTTATAGAATATTACTTGTATTGGATTTTTTACTGAAAGCATAGAAAAAGATGGAAACTCGAAAGTTTAAAGGGATGACCAAAAGGTGGCAACATTGCATTGTTCTGTATTTATATCCTCTAACATCTCGTCCCACTCTCTCTCATGCTAGATTTTTCTTTAACACTATATCCACTGGAAAACACTTGAAACTTTATGTGCCATTTCTGTTGGATATAATGTTAAGAAAATGGTATTTTTGGTAGGACACAAATGTAGCTAGTCTGGAACAAGCTTCAGCTAATGATCGGAATGTTTGTACGATGGACATTGGAGCATTCATGCTGAGGAGACAAAGTGATTTCATAAAATAAATCTTTTTGTTGAATATAAGCACAACACGGCGATAAACTGCAACTCTGTGATGAAACCTGGTATGACCATGCTCAACGATAACAAAGACAATGAGTCTCAAATACGGTCATCTGGCATCATTAAAAATGAAAAATTCAAAATCTTCTGCATCAATGGTCAAGTTCGTGTTGACAGTCTTCTTTGCTGTCGACAAAATAATTCTCCTAAAAAATAACACAATATAACGTTTGTTTTGAAAAAACATGTTTCCAGAACTATCTTATAGCCAAAAACAACCCCCGCCATATCGCCTTCGGGTGGTTTCTGCCTGCTAAGGGTGGGTTGAAGCAGGACAAAAGTATGCAGAAAAAAAAGACAAAAATATCAACGGTTTTCTTTTAAGCAGGATGTGCAGAAAACTGGATGTTGTGTAATGATGCTTATTTGGAGAGCGACATCATGTCATATACGGTTTTCTTATACTCGAGAAAGATGTTCTATGTTTTTTCATGAAGTCCGATTTATCATGCCTTTATCCAGGAAACTCTTTTTGATACAATATTTCTACCCACTGAAAGACAGATAATTTGGCTTTTGTTCCGGCCGGTGGGGTCACTGTTCTTCTGGTTGCTGATCGGGGAACTTTGTTGCTAGGCTCTGTAATATTGAGTTCATCCTCATCAGATATATCTGTTGTGCGAACGAATAATCCGTTTGAAGGGAAAGAATGGTAAGGCTTTAGATATCTTCGAACTAACTGAAATAGCTCACCTCATATCTAGAGGAAACCTTGGAAAAAAATGCACATTAAATTTTTCCTCTATTCTTTGAAAATATTTTTCCAGGCTGATTGCATTTCACGAAAAGTTTCATTTGCCGAAACACCTTTAGCATAGGAATCGAATCATCGCCACATTTTATCACGCACCATTTTGTCACCTTTCCTCTATTCCACACGGCTACATATCGCAGACAGCCGTTAAATGCCTCTTCCAAATCGTCAAATTACAATATCTGCTCATCCAGAAACACATAAAAACCAAAAATTAGCGGTGGAGTGCAATTAATAAAGCCGCAAAAAACTAGTAAAATATGAAAACAATTGGCTACTCATCGCTTCTTGTGCTTCTTGGCGTGATCTATGAAACATTCTTTTCCCCATCTGGCTCCCCTTTTTTCCCCTCCTTTTTATTCTCAAGCTTTTCTCTCTCTCTCTCTAGTCTAGAAAATAATTTTTAATTCTCTTTCTTTGTTTGAAATGACGTCACTCTAACACTATAGGATTGCGGGATTTTCAAAGTCATTCTGGTCTCCTATTGGCATTAAAAACATTAATATTTGAAAAAATTTCAGTGACCCATGTTAATAAAATATAAAAATTAAATTAATTCCACCGGATATGGAATCCGGTGGAATTAATTTAATTTTTATATTTTTGTGCATACAGTAGAGTCTCGTTTATCCAACTTACTTTCGCTTTTCCGACATTCAATATTATCCGACATCTCACCGAAAAAAAAAAACACATAAAAGCAGCAAGAACTGCAAGTTGTGAGCGTAGTCTATTTTTTGTTGCTCCCGACTATACAGTGGCGCACCCCTCTACACTATGACTCAAGTGCCTGCCATTCGCCCCACTCTCACTCACTCACTGTCACAACTCACTACTCAGTCAACATCATCTATAGCAGAAGGCCTCCGCGCGAAGCTCGTGACGTAACTGAAGAAGGTCACCTCACCCATTGCCATTAGATATAGCAGGCCGACGCATGCGCGATCTTTACCCTTGTTTGTTGTATATCCAATGGCTATAGGTGAGATGACCTTCTTCAGGGACGTCACATGCTTCGCGTGGATGCCTTCTGCTATAGATGGTTTTGAGTCAGTGCAGTGCAGTTTATGAAGGTATGCGGATCGGTTTATCGTTAGTTGAATGCATATGTGTCTGTGTGTTAATTTGTCAAACGTTGTGTTGTTTAAAAGTTGAATTTTATGCAAATAGATAACGAAAAGAAAGAAAGTTGTAAAACATGATTATTTTTTTAGGGGCATAATGTGTACTTATAACATAGGTTGGCGATTAATAGGCTTTTTCTTAACCCCTACCTATTGTCCGACATTTTCGCTTATCCGGCGTTCTGTCGGCCAGTTTATGTCGGATAAAAAAAAATAAAAAAGTAGTAGTAGTTTATGTCGGATAAGCGAGACTCTACTGTATTTAAATGAGTAAAATCAGTGGCGATTTTTTCAAAACTTTTTGAAGATGGGTCACCTTGGGACCTTTTCCTTGTAAGTATAATTCGCAAATCAAATATTAAATCAACTATTAAGAATTCGTAAAATTATAATCTACGTATCCAAACTATACAAACTTAAATCGAATATAAATTATATAGTCATGATCTAAGGTCAGCATTACACTATAAAACTTTTGTAAAAGTTTTTGATCAAACAACTTGAAAAATGCAACCAATTAGCTTATTGGTTAAATTCAAGCAGAAACAACCGATAAGCTTTTTTTGCTGCATTTCCCAACATTATAAAATAATTGTTATAAAACTTTTATTTCTTTACATAAAAAAATGAAATAAAATAAAATTACAAAAGTTATTTGTTTAAAACTTGACAAATGCAGCTACTAAGATTATCGGTTACATTTAAGTGAATGTGTGTGTGTGTAACCAATAGTAACCATTGGTACTTCGCACCAACTAACAACGGCAACCAATAGACTTATTGGTTGCTTTTTCAAGTTCTGAAAAAAAAGATCTTTAATCAAACTTTTATAATGTATTCATAAAAAATAATCTGCGTGTCATCGTAACTTTTTCCGATTCAAGTTGATCTTAGATCGCATTCTGTGCTCATACTGTGAATCAGAATGTCATTTCCCTGTCACCCCATTGAATACTTGAGCAGTTACAACTCTGTCCATGTTTCATTGAAACACGCCATATACAATTTTTGGAACTGAAATATTAATGAAATTAATTATGTGTGTCCTAATCAATATATTCTCAAGTTTTTATTTCGAGTGGAAATGCTATTGAATTTTTAAGGATCCTTATTAGAGATTCACCAGCGAGTTGTGGTTTCATTTTTTTCCCCTCAAGAAGCAGCTGATTAGCTAAATGATTAAAAAAATTCAATGACGTCAAATCAATGTTGTTCTGAATTCTGCGAATTCGTTTTGGATCAATGCTCGAAAGAAACGTTATATGTAAAAAAAATATTGGTCGCATTTGTGGAGAAAAAATGTTGAAAAATTTGATAAACCTTGATACGAAAATCATAAAAAAAAAGTTTTAATTGAAATTTGTGGTTTTCACATTAACATTCTTTTTTATTCGGGTATCCAATAAGTAAACCTTCACTGAGAAAGATGTTTTGAATTACAGTAATTGCTCATCATAATTGAAATCTGATATTAATGTTGCCAAATACGTAAGAACACTCGAGTATTTTCATCGTGTTGATTTTGTTTTTACTACATGGAGGGATTTGTTTTTTCAACAGAAAAAAATAGTTGAATAATTTAAGTTTTCAATGCTTCCACTGGTTTATTTGTTTTCAAAACGAACTTTGAATTATGCATTTTCAAAATAAATAATGTGATGAGAGAAATCCTAGAAGCATGTATGATTTCACACTGTAAAACTAGGTTGCAATGTCATCCAAAACACCGCGAAATTTTGTCGTTATAACCGAGGTTGACATTTTTAAGACCTTTCAAATGTGTAAAATGTAGTCGGATGGAATCAAACAGAAAACATGAAGTTGTTATTTATTTATGATCATGATGACTATATTTTATCGAAGAAAAAACGGCCATTGTAATTCGGGATATCTCCAATTCTTGCAAAAATGATGCCAATCGCTGCGAAATTGCCACACACACACACAATTATCGTATATAAATAATCATTGTCAAGAAATACAATGTTACACCAAATTTGAAGTAAATCAAGATTTATTCCACTAGAAAACAAAAAAACCTACATGGCGAATAGGCAATGCGAGATGACTATTTATATTTATAGTTATATTTTCATTATAAAATAATTATTAATATATACATTTATTATACATTTATTATATACATGCAAATTATATACATTTCCGATTTTACTCGAGGTAAAGATTATGAACTAAAAAGTGAGACATTGTTATGAAAAGGCGGTTAAGGGAAAAATTACGGCATGTCCAGTATTAGGTTATATGATTGCCCTAATTATGATAATCGATAAAACAAAATAAATACGTGTCGCGATAGCCAAAGAGATTATTGCGTTTCATTAACTGTTTACGGTTTTTAAAATTTTTCCGATCCGAATTTTCCCGATTATAACTAACACAGTGGAAAAATTGCTTGCTTTCGAAGAATATTTCTTTTTTCCAACCTCGTACAGAGCGATACATGCTTTCCCCCGACACCTCTCCCCAACCAGATAAAAATAATAATACAAAAAAGGAAGATAAATACTCTATCTCTTGTGTGCGCATATTCCAATACAACTCTTTAAACATGGAGAGAAAACACCGTCCTCACACCCCTAACTTCGTAAAAAAGCTTGCACCTCCTACTATCAGTTGACTGAGGGGCCATTCAAGCATTACGTAAGCAGATTTTCAGCCATTTTTGATCAATCACAATCAATAATTCAATCACAATCAATAATTCAATCACAATCAATAATTCCATCAAAAATAAAATTCAATCAATAATTCAATCACAATCAATAATTCAATCAAAAATAAAATTCAATCAATAATTCAATCAAAAATAAAATTCAATCAATAATTCAATCAAAAATAAAATTCAATCAATAATTCAATCAAAAATAAAATTCAATCAATAATTCAATCAAAAATAAAATTCAATCAATAATTCAATCAAAAATAAAATTCAATCAATAATTCAATCAAAAATAAAATTCAATCAATAATTCAATCAAAAATAAAATTCAATCAATAATTCAATCAACAATTGCGCTCAGCCCATCAAAGCAGAGTAGCGAAATTCAAACAGGATATTATTAAACATTGAATCCGAAGTATATGCTTTGGATTAAAAAAAACCAATATATATCATATATGAACATGGAAAGAATACACATTGGCATCACTGAAAATGATAAATTTCATCAAAATATCACTATATATAATTTATAGCACATGGGGTTAGGAAAGACGTCGCAATGGTACATAGTCTGAGCCCGAATCAGAGTCGAAGCGATCTTCTCTGTCTTGATATGCCATAGGTCTCGGGAAGATGTATAACTCTTGATTATTTTCCATAAAGTTGATAAGATTTTTAATGTTATTATAACTGCCAGGATTTTGGAAAATCTTTAACTTCCAAGACTGTGTATCAGCAACAGGGATTTGTAAGTGGAAGTCTTTGGTCAACGGACAGGCTGTAGCGTAGTGGATGACCGTGGCCTCCCCGCCACAGGGCTTGAGTTATGAAGAGAGACTTCATTTTTTGAATATGTTTACATTGGATGAACGCAGGTGTCGAGGAGATATGATCGAAGTGTTCAAAATTTTCAATGGGATGGATAGAATGGACCATGAACTTTTAGTACACCGCCAATCGACTGCTTTTACAAGTGGACACCAGTATCGATTGGTTAGGGACAATGCAAGGTTATGGTGTCGCAGGGAATTTTTCTCTAATAGGGTTGTTAATAAATGGAATAGCTTACCCCCGGAGGTAGTAAATTGTAACACAATTGACACGTTTAAAAAGAAATACGATAAACATGTTAGGGTAAATCGAGAAGCTATCCATTCTTAGAATAAGACAACCATAAGTATTCTTTATGGGCATTGTATAATATTTATCATGTGTATATATTGTTTACAATTTTTGTTAATTGCATTTTTAATTGGGTTGCTATATTTTTGAAATATATGACATCCATATTTTTATGGGCATCTTTTTCTCAGCCACCTCGTTGGGCATTTTGCCTGTTGTGGCGTTGTATTTGTTTTTGTATTTTTCTGTATGGGAATTAGCTGGAGATAAGAAGAGGAAAAGTGTCATTGTGTTTGTTTGATTATATGAACTAAAATATTTTAATGTAGGCAGAACTTTATTGAGTGATGAAATAGAAAGATCCGAGTTCGCACAACCATATTGCATAGGCCATATGGTCGAGAATCTCAAATTAACATTGATTTGAAGTTCACACAAACATGATAATACCGTAAAGCTCAGACAAATCTTTATATTACGAACTTGTAGGTCTAGGATCCTATGGTCTCGATTTTGATGAAGTGTATAATATATTCACTATATATGACTTACGAAGGAGACTAGTAATAACAAATTCACTATTACTAAACAGATTATGTAATTGAAAGAGTGAAGAAGGGAATCTCGAAATTGTGATCTCATCTTAAAAGTATAAAGCATCAGCGACAAGCATTTGAAATGACACGCACGAAAATAACGTGAGAGAAAATGATCACGCGTTACTTGGTATGTCAATTTCACATATAAATCTGCTAAGGGGTTCATTGTGACGCATTCGGGACTTGGGAAGTGGATCAAATGCTTTATTACTAAAATAAATAGTAATATGAACAATAGTTAAAACGCAGGCGTGGCACCGCCTGTGAATGCTGTCAATCGAATTTTCAGATACTTGAAACGGGAGCAGAGACCAAACTCTTCAGCTAATCTAATAGAATTAATAAGAAGAGAGAGGGGTGCAATAAAATAACTACACTTTTTTCGACAGAATTTCAGTAGTGCCCGATCAAATTAAGTGATCGAGCTCACCCGTCAATTTAGTTGAGGTAATGGTGTCAATTTAGCCGAGCTCTTAATGGCCTGTAAACGAGGACGCATTCGTTAATTAACAGCAAGGGAATCGCTAATTACGCCTTACGCCAGTAGATGCGTTTACTTGAGAATCAAAGATGTCATTCACGCGTGTGCATCAGAACTTGCAAGAATCTAATCCAGTGGTCAACTCAATCGCCTAAATTAAATCCAGTTCAGACCTACACCGCCGCCTTTTCACCGTTCCACTCCCCAATGTTGGGCAGTATGATTTTATGACAGGACAGTGATACAAAACTTTTTTTTTGGAAACTCGATCAGCATATCAAAGAGTTATATTTTATCTGGATATTTATGCTGAGGTGAACTTGGAAAGAAAAATCATCTGGTCTTCCCTGGGAATCGAAGCCAGGGGCCCTACCATCCCCCCATGCTTATAAAAGGGTATCCGAGAGAAACTGATGCCTAGCACTCGCGATTACTATAGGTGTCCATTTTTAGAGCGCATGCGCATTAGAGACATGTTCGAGAATTGATATGTTTAATTACAACCTGCTACCAGCAACTGTCAAGCAGTTGGTTTGACATCGAATCGAAAAGCAACTGAAAGATTCATGGTTCGAATCCCGCCCGAAACTACTACTCCCGCGTCTTTTACTTTACTTCTTCGGATGATTGGTTTTTCGTCCGAATACACGGAGAGAAAATCAGCTTGTTCAAGAAGTGGAGGGAACCACTGACTGATATTCGGATTACGGTATTTCACACTGCGTTTGTGAAAAATTCATTTTTTATTTATTTTTGAGAAAAATAATTACAAAATAATCACAAAATCTCAAATACTTTCATTTTACAAAGTGAAAAATGATAACACGTGTGTAGGGTGGCTGGCGATATCCCCCGCAGCAAGCGTATCGTGACCCCCCCCCCCCCCCACACACACACACACATCTCCGGTAATGTCGGGACGTTTGATAACAACTTTGAGCGCAAGTGAAAAAAAAAATGAATATAATCATTCAAAAAATTCAAGATGTAAGGTAAAAAAATAGCGTCACGGATGGGATTCACACCACGAACCTATCAGTTGCCTTCAATTGGGCTTCCTCGTCATACCAACTGCTTAACAGTTACTGCTAGCCGGGGGCGCAATTAAATATATCAATTCTTGAACATCTATTTATCTCTAATGCGCATGCTCTCTCAGAATGGACACCTATAGCAATCGCGAGCGCTAGACGTCAGTTTCTCTCAGATATCATTTTGAAATCGCCGAGGAGGGTGGTAGAGCCCCTGGTTTTCTTCCGTAAACCGGACAGGTGTGATATCACATACACCACTGGAAACACGATCCTGTCTTCCTTATTTCACGCACGTGGAGTAAGGTGCTGGAGTACCGTCCTACCTGGGAAGGGGGTGGGTGGAGGAGCATTTACTGAATGTAATGAAGGCTACACTGTGACAACTTCAGCGTCTCATGCCACGGGGCTTGAAATAAGGAAAACGGGGTCGTGTCTGCAGTGGTGTACATGATAGCGCACTTGCACGGTTTGAAGGAGAACCTTCTGTGTCGGTTCTCGACGGAGGCTAGACCACTTTTCTTTTCGAATTTGCCATATATCCAGATAAATTTTGATTCCTTGATATATTGGGCCGAGGGAAAAGCCGTTTCATTTTCTAAACGTTATTTTTCATAAACAACGACAAACTGTTCAACTATAAAATTATCATTTAAAAGAATTAAATTGAAATTCATACTGTTGTGGGTTCAAAAATATGAACCGATGATGCACGTGGTCACATTTCCTATTTACTGAATCTACCACTCGTCAGTTTCCAACATAGTAATGTCAGGTCAAAGGAACTGTCGTTAGAGGTAACTATTTGATTCTTTGATGTTGCGGGACGACGAGAAATTACAAGTTGTTCCTTTCCCCCCCCCCTCGAAAATAGAGAGGGAGAGAGAGAGAGAGCAATTAACGAGCGGTAAATCGAAAGTAGAAGGTTTGCCAGAGAAATTAATTGATGCTTTCTCATGATGTGAACTTCACAAGCCGCCCAAGCTCTTGTCGAGCTCTTTGTATACCAACTAAAGATTAATGGATGTTCTGTTCCGGATAATCTCGTGTCTGATTTTTGTCTTTTTGAAGACTGCGTTCAAATGAAAAATTGCAGGATTGAAATTCTGTAAAAAAAAAAAAAAAAACACATCGTATTGAACGAAAAATAATTTGGAGAGAAAAAGCCAGAGCATATTCGTATCAAATCCGAAGTATAAAAAGTGTGGAGATTATGGAATACCATCCTCATTTTTTTTATTAGTATTCAAAATTAAAGGATGACACGTGAGAGACCTTCATTATTGTCGTAACATTGGAAAAAAATGTATGGTATATAAAAATATATATCACATTTCTCCAAAAAAAAAACCAAAAAAAACGGCACTTGTTAAAAAAATTACATTTGGGTGGTGGATTAATATGAAATAGTCGGGTAAATATGGAATAAAGAGTTCAAAATGAAGAATACTAATTCAAATTGATTGAAGAAAAGATTTAATGCGCCTATGGACAATACAAGAAATCCCATAGTTTGCTAGTTTGTTCTTATAGTTGATGATTGTGGTGGTGTCATAAGTTCATTCAATCCTTTCAGCGGCAATCCCGAGATACCTCGTCAGACTTCATCTTTTATTTCAGTCACCCGAAATATTCCGTCTTCTAAAAACGTGTAGAAGTCCATTTACCATAAAACACGTTTTCCACCCCACAACCCATCAACTGCCAGTGGGTGGAGTTGGCTCTTGTTCACGGATAGATAAGAGCAAAAGCGAAAAAATAAGTGTGTTTTCCCCTTTTCTTTTCTGCATAGTAAAGAAATATAAACACTTAATACAAATAATAATACAATAAAATCCCCCTAAAAGTATTTCTTCTCCTATAGAAAGCCACATACGTCATGGCAGGCGTTTTTTTAACATAGTGAGGGAAATAAAAGCGATGAGCGGAGTAAATTTTCTTGTTGGGAAGGAATCGTGGAAAAGAAAAATAATTTTTCTTGAAAATATGTGACAATTTGCAAAGGTTTCGCAATTCCAAATGTGGCAATTATAATGCGGATAAGGAAAAATTTAAAAACCACTTAAAGGATTTAAAAAGTCACGGATGCAAACCTCATCCACTGAATTCACTTCTCTGTTTCAGAACAATCGAGGCGAACCCACTAAGAACTTGACTATATTATTCTTAGATCTCTCCTTTTTCATATTTCAGAGTTTTGCGTCTTGAAGAGATATTCTAGCTTAAATCACATAACGCGTATAGTATTCCATACAACCCGGCGCACCGTTTAGGTAAAAATAGCGCCCCATCTAACCGAACAGAATCGCTAGATAAGAAATGACCACAGCATAATAAAATGAAACTTTTGTGATGTGCAATGTGCTTATGTTTCAAATTATTAGACATTCTTCCATTAATTAGTAATGGCTTTTGAAAACATTCTGAACAAACTTCTACAAGAAAAAACCAATTTTCTCCATGATCAGCCAAGAAGTGCCGTCTTAACGCACGGGCCCACCTTGGCATGTCCTACTACTACTACTACTAAACCAGACATGCACCTCGTCCATATTCCTCTGCGGAACCTCTAACGAATTGGTACATGTTGGAATGTGCGTGTACGTGTTAGTGACTCTTAGCGTGAAGTTTGTTTCTGTGTAATGCTTGTTATGTGTAGTGCTGCCATCTGCCACCAGTTTTTCCAACTATGAGTGAAGTGTAATGATTGAATGATTTATCGTTGTAGGCGCATGGCCATGGAGGCCTCAAGTGCAGAAGGGGGGGGGGCACGTGATAATAAATCTCGTAAAGATTTTCGAAATTAAGCATGAAAATTTGTAAGCAATCACTTCTAGTGAGATGTTAGGGGTGTGTTAGAAAAATAAATTAGTTTTTGTCTTAAGACGGCCCTTCAATCGAGCGACACTGACTGTAGATCATGATAAGGGAGCCCATTTCGAAGTAGTTTATCACTGTTCCACTTGCGGGCCATACCCGAGGGCCGAGTAAAAACCCGGCATTCCATGTTACAAAACTATTCCATAACCACGCACTTCCAATAGTTTGATGGTTAAAAAAAAAAAGATTTGACAATTCTTGAGAAGTTTTTACTTCATAATCAGAATTATGCTGAGAAAAATACCATACTCAGTTTAAATATAATAATATAATAATATTTTGTAAATTTAATTTTAGAGCAATGTAAATAATCGAATTCATTTATAAACTTTATGGGAAAAATTACTCTCCGAAATTGATGAATCTAAGTAAATGTGAAAGTGCCCCTAAAAACACATTTTCACGTATATCAACGTGGGAAATTTGGACGTGGGCTGAAAACCTTTCCGTTTGATTTATTATAGAGTCTGAACCTGAAGCATTTCTTCAGTGTACCCAGCACAGAAGAGCCTTAAATCAACGGAGATATCCGCCAAGGGTTCCTCACGAGGGGATTGCGAAACGCAAATTTAAAAGTAACGAATATTTATTAGTCTTTGTTTCCTCTCGGTTTCATTCCCTTTACAGGAACGTTTTCCCGCTGCTGCTCTTTATCGTCCGCGTCTCCAATTTTGTCCGTCTTAAGGTCTTAAAGGAAATGAAAAGTGACACCTATGACTCTTTTCAGACCAAGGAATAAAGAACTGAAGATAAAGCCTGGAATTTCTTTAGATGTTTAACCGTGACAGAGAGAGAAATTTGGAGCAGTTTATCTGATGCTGTTTTGGTCTGTCTCTAAATGGTTGAGCGTTTCAATTTCTTATTTCAGTCGTACGTATTTTTATATTCTCGGAAATAGAAGATAACTACTCTGCATAACAGTTATAACAGTCGTGATTTTATAAATTTTTCTGCTGAAATCGATACACAAAGGTGAAATTAATTAGTTAGTCTCATCAACCCTTTATCTAATGACTGCACTTCAAAGTACAGTTGATTGATAAGAAAACAGTATTTTTTTTTGTCTTTAACCCTTTAATTGGCAAGCATTGAAATATTCATAGGAGAAAAATTTAGAGGAGTGGAGCAAATGAGGTACCATGAATGCTATTACACGACAAAAGAAATGATTGTCAATATGGAAAAGTATAGAACGTTGAACTTTTCAGAGGATACGCATCGTAATTCTAGTATTTAAATAGATAAAAATGTCATTTATTATTTCCAACTTATTTTTCTGTCATTGTTGAAGAATATAAAACAATATGTCTTCTCCACACATGCATCCCTACAAAACACATCACCCTCCAAAAATGCAAGCGTTAAAAATCATTCTTTCTTGACTTATCATGGCTGGAGACATGTTCATCTTTGAACTACTGTGCTGGTAATTATGGATATACAGGGTGGATGCAGGGCCGCCCAATATGTGATTCAAGATTCATTGTAATTGACTTCAGAACCATATTATGTAATTACATTTTTAATATTAGTGACTTCATAATCATTTGTGACTCCAGATTCATTCCAAGTCATTCCTGAATCATAATTTGTGACCCCCAGATGCATAATATGTGATTCCAGAATCATAATATGTGATTTCAGAATCATAATATGTGATTCCAGAATCATAATATGTGATTCCAGAATCATAATATGTGATTTCACAATGATTGCAGGACATCATGTGTTCAGCCACTTAGTTGGGCATTTTACCTGTTGTGGCCCTTGTATTTGTATAAAGAATAGAGCATGATCTTTATATGTATATTGTGGTGATGAAGTGCATAGTCGCCCATTTTGGTTCGAACAACCCACGTTTCACTTACAAGTTGAATGGTATTATATCCCGGATGCTACTAGATACAACGAATTTGGGAATTCTCCTTGACGAGTGACATTGTTCAGCGGTGGTCAAAAAATCGAATAGAATGATCGGTTTCATTCTTAAAAAAGGTGTCTTCACGTTCTGCTGCAGTCATTCTTCCGCTTTTCCAAGGCTTTGTTCGTCCTGGACTGGAGTGTGCCGTTTTTGAGACCATACCTACACATAAATCTAGACGGTAGTGAGTCAAAATCGGACGGGACATATGCGGACAACATGGAAATAGGGTCAAAATCGGACAAATTTTGCCGCGCCCTCGATGTTGGCGCTGTATCTCCCATTTGTTTCTCCAACCTGTTAAATGGCGACAAAATGGATACAACAAGAAACCGGGTCAAAATCGGACAAATTTTGCCGAGCCGGCGATGTTGGCGGTTTATCCCTAATTTTTCCACCAAGCTGCTAAGTGGCGATTTTCTCTTTGATGGACATTATAAAGACATGCAGAGAAACTTTTGATGAAATTTGAACAATGAAAGACATGAGTCGTCTACCAGTCGCCAGAACAAGTTTAAAAAAACCCGTCCTCTTTGAACCACTGACAAGTGATGGATTGCTACACGTAAAAAAAACCGCCGACATAGCCAACACTATAATAATATATAGCTTCAGTAGAACTATTGTCATTATTATTACCGGGCTCGGCGCGGAGGTTATCATAAGTCCTTATCCCGAGGGATTTCTATCCTAGGAAGGGTCTCTACAACTAATCTCGCCTGAGTATTATCAGCACAGTGCGTGGACTGCGGCACTGTCAAACCAAAGGAAGTTGATTGTTTCATAAGAGGGAAAATTAGTAAAATCATACATAAATTAATGAGCACTTATACGATCATATGCATAAACGATATCGATTGATCGTACATGCAAGATATATCGTGGGAAAAGAAAAATAACTACACAACTGAACTAAATTTAATCAATAAAAATCACGGCAACTCACAGATGCCACACGTGGATAGAAATATGATAATATAGAAAACATGTGAACTACTTCGACAGAAACATTAAAAAAAGATTTTATTCTAATGAAGTGATCTAAAACTATGCACACACACACACTTATTCCGATTACAGTCAATCCAGTTTTTAACGTTCCCGCTTAGTACGATTTATTTCTGTGGTCTCAACTCTAAGTACAGTACAGTGGATCCCGCTTATAATATTTTTCAAAAAACCTGTCACAAAAACATTGTAAGCGGGCAAATGCTTTAAATGGAAAATCTTAGAGCGAATTAGTGAGTTGGAAACACCAGAATAAGTCGTACTAAGCGGGAAAACGATATAAGCAGGATCGACTGTAATTCTCATTAAGATTTCCCATTTAAAGCGGTTCTCGCTTACAACGTTTTCCATGACAGTTTTTTGGAAAACGTTATAAGCGGGATCCACTGTATTATTTAATATTTATGCATTTGCATATAATAGGTGGTCTATTAAAAAATCTTTGAGTTGAGCATAATGAATCGAAATGATAGATATCAAGTAGATACATGCGATCTTCATGCTTAATTGATTCAGAATTGAAATTCTATTAGTGTCTTATTAAGGATTGGACGAATAGTGATTTGAGCGAATAACCGAATACTCGGCGGCCGAATATGTATTTTCTTAAAATTCAACACAATCATAAATAAAATTAGTGTTTTTAATTGAAAATAAAATTATTTGTAATTTCAAATGATTGACATTGAATTTTAGTTATACTATACGTCCCACGTTTAAATAAACTTACCGTTTTGTGGTCCAGGATTTTTTTATTGTTCTTGATTATGCTTGATAACTTGATTCACATTGCAGCTCTTATTGATGAACCATCATTAGTTACACTTGTCCGAAAATGGGTAAAGAGCACGAATAACTACATTTACTAAGAAATTTATTTCAAATGCTCCAGAGAAGTATGGACCGGAGGAGGAGGCCGGACACCCTTTGCTTATATTCAGTCGTTCGAGAAAAATTACTGGGGTCATTACCATGGGTGCTCAGAACCCACAGCACTGACTCGGATTACCGAAAAACGATAGAAAACGACTCTCGAGAGAGGGGGGGGGGGGCTACATTGATTTGAAGGTAAATATAATAAAAAATGTTAAGAAAATACTACGTTTATCCTGGGTCACAAAGCTGGAGCCCCATCCGCGTTCTACTTGTATAGCGGCATTTGAAACATGAACAATTAACGGCCATAAGGAACTTACTTCCATTTGATGACATACTGTATAATAATTACATTAAAACAATAATTTTTCTAGTTTCTCTTCTTTGGACCTGCCTATTCAGACACAATCTCCCCTGCTTTGTTATTAATTCAATAAATTAATTCGTTAAAGATTAGGACTGCGAAGACCCATGACATCTTTATAAGGGAGACTGACATGGTTTGCAGATATATGAATGCTATAGTTTTTGTTTGATTGCACAGTAAAATAACTATAAAGATGCTTGTGAAAAATTTTAGCTAATCATTATAGGTACACCGAAGACCCCAGTTCAGGAGAAGACTCCTTCTGTCCCAGTCTAGTTCAAACGGGAACTGTAAGTACATTGTGTGTGCAGTGAGTTCCATTCAGTAGTGTACGGAAGATTTTCTCATGAGTGCGGGGGGGGGGGGGGTTAAACTTTTTCTTCGTCGAAGGAGAATGATAGTTAACCTACAAAATAGGGTGGATAGATCTATTGGTTTTACATGACAGTCTCGGTTTTTGTCCAATTCGGATCCCGCTTATAGCGTTTTTGAAAAAAGTCATAAAGAACTTTGAATAAACTAAAAACGCGCGAATTCCCTTAGAGAGAGACTGCCAGACTGGGGCAGACACAGGGAATGTCTAATTTCGTTAGAAGTGTTAAAATATCCTCTATAACACTGCTCAAAACAAAAAAAAAAATCGGTTTACCAAAAAAACTTCAACGGTTTTAGGGTAAAGGTTTTAGGTTTTAGTGGGCTGCCGATTCCAAAACTGGTGTTGGTTTTGACGAAATGACTCTAGTTTTGAGATAGTACATATTCTCAACATTCCAATGCAGTCTGTAATCACTATTTTTTGCGGCGGATTTTTACTTTTGTGTTTTTTCATTTATTTTCGTAACTTATTCTCAATATTATTGCATTCATAGCATCATTAAGGAAGCGTAATTTTCATATTTACGGAATAAATGCGATAAAAGTGAAATTAGCCGATGTAGATGAATAAATACGAAAATTTTGATTTTTATAACTTTTCCTCAAAATTTCGAAGATTTACAATTTTAAGCGAAAATAGGTCGTGATTTTGCTGAGCAAAATGCTTTTGAATTCTAACTCGTGAATTAAGAGTTCAGTTGCCTTCCGTTTCTGAGTTCTATCCGAAAATTATGGACGTTACTGACTATTTATACAAGGACCAAACTATATATCCATTCGCGCACGTTTTGCGCATCAAGTTAATTTTCTCATGAACGCAAAAGTCAGCCATTTTTTTCGAAAAGACAGAAAAAAGTTTGACAGCAGCAGAAGAGTTTAAATACATTTATTTTTTTACACGATATTCGACGCAACAAATTAACCTCTGCAGCATGTACAGTGGTTTTATGCTGGGCCTATCTGACGCCGTGACAACACTTACATCAACTTTGCACCCAAATTTTGTACTTTGGAAAGCTTCTCCAAGATAATATTTTTTGCAACGTTATGGCATGGTATGAAGTCATTGATAAATAGAATCATACTACTTTCAGTAGTCATCTAAAAGACTTCTGTTGATGGCCATGCACATGAAATTCTACTACCTAATTTGCAAAGGCAGTTATTCAAAGTCTTCGTAGTCCCGCTAATAGCAAGAATGCTGACACAGTCAACCTTCGGTTTACGAACGTCTCGGTTTGCGTATAATTCGGTTTACCAACAACAAAAATTGATTCGGTTTACGAACACGCAAGCAGGAAAATATTTGACTAAATTCGAAATGATAATGGAGAAATTGAAGTGTCTACGGCCGCATTTCGATTTTGTTCAAATGCATTCCTCCGAATTCGACTCCTTTTATCCAGCTCATAGATCAGCATGTCATTTCAAATTTTGGGGCGGTTTTCATCAAAGAAATTTTTGAAGCACGTTTTGCAATAACCTCTGACACATATATAATTACTACTATCTGATGTTTAGAAACATCATTTTAATGTCCCACATTGCTCATAGAACTTATTGATGAAGTTTGGGAGCAAGTGACTTATAAAACCATGAATTCGGTTTGGAACGCATTGTAGCCAGATTGCTTTGCAGGCAGAAATTTCGAGAGCTTTGACACTGAGATTAATAGGTGAAATTAATCAGACAAGACATGGGTACAGCTCTGCCCATGTATATAGCATATATGCCCGTTTTCTCGTAAAGTCTGGTTTTTCTCTGGAAAAAAGTGTTTTTAGTGTCAGTATGATTATTTCAATAGCTTTCGAGTTATTCACTTTTTTGAGCGTGAAAAAGTGTAAAAATTGACACTGTAGGAATCTTCGGGGTCTTAGAAACGAATGAATCTATTTTTACATTAATTCCTATGGGCAAATGTGTTTCGGTTTGCCAACCTACCTCAGGAACGAATTAACTTCGTAAACCGAGAGTCGACTGTATTATGTACCTACAACGCCGTTACTACTCACAGAGGGAAGTACTATTAAAGAAGGAGATATGGGGAGACTACTGAAATATTAGCTTTTAATTAAGTACTTTATTACTTCGCTTCAAAATGAAACCTGAAGGGAAAATGTATCGTTAGTTTTGTTCATTTTTGCGAATAAATGCAAAATCTCCGATTTAGAAAATTTTATTTTTGTGAAATTTCGAAATTTTATGCGCAAATTTACGTATATCACATCATCAGACATTCGTTATTTGTCATAATCTTGAGCTGATGAACCTCTTACTGGGACAACAAAGAAAATATTTTTAGAGAGCCAGTGGTTCATAGATAAAATACATCTCCCAACACTTCATAAAACTCTGTTTAGTGAAGCAGTTCGATAAAGCTGCTCAATAAATAAAGTGGCGAGTGCTTCCAATTAATTTGTAAAACGTTTCCTGGACTGAACAATGAAAAGCTGCGAGCAGGGATTTTTGATGGTTCTCAAATTCATAAATTTCTTAAAGAGTCGAAATTTTCATCATTTTTGACGGATATTAATCAATATCCGTCCTGACATGATCAAACTGAAATCCGGTCGATCTTCAGTTTGATCATGTTTCGTATCAGTTGTTGAGAATTTTTTGACAAAGCAGAGAACGATGAAGAATTGCAGTAAAATACGATTAATTTGTAATTTGAATTTAAAAATTTTCGAACGTTTGAAAAATAGGCTGTTAATATGAGCACAAAGGCGCATTTTCTTGTTAGTTACTTGGTCCAATTTCACAGACAATCTGAGTCATTTTAATGACGAGAGGCGGTTTCATGAAGATATGAAAGTAATGGAACAGAAGTATCAAGGCAAGCTCGAGCCTCGCGTATGATGGCTGATTACTCTACCGAAGCCTCCT
Organism: Pholcus phalangioides; assembly: GCF_987345545.1. NCBI lineage: Eukaryota > Metazoa > Arthropoda > Arachnida > Araneae > Pholcidae > Pholcus > Pholcus phalangioides. Next base: position 95,485,724 of record NW_028301608.1, on the reverse strand, counting down.
ATGAAAGACATTTAAAACCCATAACAGAAAATCATGCAAGTGCTTCTCCTTGAATTAATTTAATATAATTTTGTGTTCATTTTGTGGACAAAATGCAACATTATAGAGCATATCATTACTGCATGGTCTATTCTGATATTCTAAATATATTCCCTTATTTTCATTCCATATATTATACGATACATAAACGTATACACGATATGTATAATGTATATTATACATACATATATTGTTTTACTTTTATTCTGAACATAAATGTACCACAAATTTCGTGTGACGTGCATTGCCTGCATATTGAAATCTGATAATTGAGTGGAGTGTTTTTAAAGATGTGCATTTATTGATTTATTGATTTACAAATACGCATTATTTTATTATCAAGGACGGGCTTAAGCATTTTGTGGCCCTAGAAAACGGCGTTTCCTAATCCCTGAGTAACCATGAACACCCTTGAGCACGCCAGATTTACATAGGCAGAATGAACATCAAACTACTATTTCATGGTCATATAAAAAAATCATTCGAAAATAAATTTGAACGATATTGCACGCTGCTCCCAGACATTTAAAGGTTGGAGAGCTGTCGGGGCCATTGAATCGATTACCTACCCAGGACCTCAACTTCATACTCTTTCAGCCGGGCAAGTATGCATTATGTATGAATTGTGTAATTTTTTAAATTTTAAAAGAAGAATTTAGCAACCCATCGTCCGGAGCATTAGATCCGCCTCCATCCTTTACTTGACTTGGAGGAAGGGGTTCTGTGAAAACCCTAGGCAAGAGGAATAGGGTTCGATGTCTGAATTTTAAAGGTTTTAGACAAAATTTTAAGCTACAGCGAAACCTCGATACAACGACTCTGCAGACCAAGAAAAAATGTCGTTGTAGATCATCACGTTTTTGCGGCCCCTAACATTTAACGCCCCGGTTGCGGCCAACCTTCACACTTGCCCAAGTACGGCCCTAAGTATCATCAGTATTGACTTATCTTCCGATTTATGTATTGATTTTCATGATTAAATTGCTTACTTTTCATAATTAAATTGCTTACTTTTCATAATTAAATTGCTTACTTTTCATAATTAAATTGCTTACTTTTCATAATTAAATTGATTTATTCCATTGATTCAAGCTTTCTAGTGATGTAAACTGTGCTCGCAGATTTAAATGCGATTTGTGTGCTGCTTATGTAGTACTACTGAAATTTAGTTTTCACTTTATGTTAAAAATTAGAGCGTTTGAAAAAAAATGCCAGATTCACACACAGAATCAGCACTCAAAATTACCATGAAATCACTAAAAAATTTTTGGCAATAAAATTAGTGTTGAGCAGTCTACGTGTCAAAGCACTCGAAATTTCTGCCTGAAAAGCAATCTAGCTATAATGCGTCCCAAACGGAATTCATGGTTCTGTAAGTCTAGAGCCGCCCTTAGAGGTGTGCGGCAGGTGCGGTTGCACCGGGCCCCGCACTTACGGTAACTTATTGGAGGCTTCCATCAATTCTTAAATTATTTCTCGGATTAATTCCGAATTTTCATCAATTCTAGAATTTTTTCTTCCATTCATTTTCTAATTTTCTAAATTTCTCTATTTTTCTAATTCTGAATTTTCATTGGTGTTGGATCCATTTTTAGTTATTTTTAATTCTGAAATTTTCATCAGTTTCTGGAATATTGTTTCCTCTCATTACTTTGAAACTACCTTTAAGTACTGAATTATCATTAATTTTTTTTATTTACATTTTATTGCGTATTTAAAATTTTTTGTTAGGATATTTCTCAGCATTCCTGCATATTCTGAAATAACAGCTGATGATCTTTCCCCCCCCCCCCCCACCACAAAATATATAAAATCGGGGCTAAGGGTGCCTACACATTTTTGATGCCTCGAAATTTCTGAGATGCACTTGACCCCGTGTCTGATAACGGCGCCCCTGTGTAAGTAACTTTTTGCAAAGCTTCATGAATAAAAATTATGAAGAATGTAGTGTATTAGTGTATTAAATTATGTTTGCAGAAGTCAGCGATTGTTAATTCTGAGGCAGAGATTATTGCAAAACACCTTCTTAAAAGTCCTTTGATTTAAACCTTCTCAAAGTTTTAAAATTACTTTTTTATCCATGGGCTGGATAAGAGTCGTATTTGGAGGTACGGACGGCAATGTTAGAAAACGACGTTTGTCAGAAGAAAACAAGGCGACAACTGACTCTAATCCTCCCAGCTCTCAGTCAATTCATTCTTCTTCATAGTACAATCTCCCATGGGGTCGGCAGCCGACATATATTGATTCTTCTTCAAACTTTCCAGGAACTTATTACTCCCCCCCCCCCCATTCAACACATTTAGAAAATGTAGCTCGAAAAATCGCCAGAATCATTCGCCAATAAGTGTTAAATTATCGGTTAACATAAAATGTCCGATTTTGACCCGATCGCGACCAGAGAACGTACCTTAAAAATCGCCAGAATTACTCGCCAGTAACGTTTGATTACTGGTAAACATAAAATGTCCGCATATGTCCCGATTTCCGACATGTCCGCATATGTCTCGTCCGCTTTTAACCCCTAATCATATAGACTTGGTTGGGGGGTGCAAAGAGCAACGCTTCCTTTTGTTGGCACACGACACTTGAGCTATGAAGAGAGACTTTATATTCTGAATATGTTTACGTTAAAGAAACGCAGGATCATGAGTGTGGCGAGATTTGATTTGTATTGTGTGCGTGTCACACATGACAGCAATGTAAAGCTGACGACATCCCCACGCGAGAATTCGCGAGATTCGCGACCGGACCATCAAGCGAGTAAGGGCCCTTTCACACGGAGCGGATGCGGATGCGGGTCCGAAAGAAGTTTTAACAATTGGAATATACTGCGCCTTTCAGACGAGCCGAAAAATCTCCGCACCTAGGAAATGTTCATGCGGGTCCGGACGTCGTCCGCATGTGTCAAAACCTAAGTGCGGGCTCCGCATCCGCACATAGAAGTTTTGACAATAGCTTTATTCGGAGCTATTCAGACGATGCGGATGCAGAGCGAATTCGTCCGCATCTTTGGCTACTTTTTGAAGGTGATTTTTCACGGAATTTTTTTAATTATTTGCCATAAATACCCTTAAAAACACCATATGATGGTCCCTGCTCATTAACATAATGTACCTACATACGTCTATCCCTCCGTTTCCTTCTGAGATGGAGATATAGCAACTTTAACTGCCTTTTGTCCATATTTCACAATTTTATACAATAAAACCTGCCAACAACGGCCACTGACGGGACCAAAATTATAAGCCGTTCTGTTCATTACGAATATTTAATTGACTACATACTTTAATAACTTTTAAATTTAATTTAAAAATTTTAATTTTTTTCTTTTTAAATTTTTAAAATTATTTAAAAATATAAATATCTGAAATATTATTTTAAATATTTGTTATTTTTTTAAATTTTTAATCTGTTAAAAGAAATAATTTTTTTAAACAACGTTATCCACGTACGGTGTTCACTCAGGGCCGGATTAAGACGTTTGAAGACCCTAGCACTTGAATATTTTTGGTGGTTCCCCCGATACGTACAAGTTTATTTTACTCGATATTCAGTCTATAAACTGAAAAAATGAAATTTTATACTTCAGAAGTGAGACTAATCTAAGGATGGGATTTCACTCTAAAAGGTTTATGAAAGTTATTTTATAAAACTTGAAAAATGTAACCAATAAACACATCTGTTACATTCGAGAGAACTTAACTGATCCGCCTATTGGTTGCATTTTTCAAGTTTTATAAACGAACTTTTATAGTGTAATCCCGGCCTAAGACAGAATTGTGATGTGAATATTTCTAAGCACAGGCATTTTGAAAGTCTCTACCCCTCCCCTTTTTTACTACTTGCAAATTCTTTGATATCTCCTGAATTTTTTTTTCTTTTGTTTGGAACATCGAAAGTTTTGGATGATTTTAGATTTGATTTTTCGAACATTGGATGTTTTTGGAATTTTTCTTCCATATTTTTCCGAAAAGACGGATTTTTTGTTTCAAAATATTTTGAAAATATTTGAAGACATTTTCTCCCATCGACTACTTGTGAGGATCGAAATGAAGACATCTTTATTCCCATATTCTATGTGGCTCTAGATTGAACCACCAAAGAATGCCTCTAGGCTGCCTATGGCCACTGAATCAGGGGTGAAGGAGAAAAATAATTACAAAAATTGCGAAAAAACAGTTTATATGCACGAATTTCGAACTAAAGATGCGGGCGATTCGTCCGCATCTTCAGCGCTCGTTTGAAAGGGTATGCGGACCCGCGTCCGCATCCGCTCCGTGTGAAAGGGGCCTTACATGTCACTCCCGTAGATTTTTGTTTTTGTCTTACCATGTTTCGTGTTGTAAATAAATTATTATTTCAAGAAATAAATTAATCATTCTCAATCCTTCATTTTCTACGAAATCACGCAACCTGTCGACCAAAAGTTATTAAGACACCGTCAGTCATTCGTTTCGACAAGAGACACCGGGATCGTTTATTAAGGGACAACTCCCGCTTGCGGTGTCGCAGAGAGTTTGTCCTCTAAAGGGTTGTTAATAAATGGAATAGCTTAACTCCGGTGGTCGAGAATCCTTACACGATTGACACGTTTAAAAAGAAGTACGATAAACATGTTGGGGTAAATCGAGAAGCTATTCATACTTAGAATAAGATAACTATATATTTTTTTATGAACAGTGTATTATACTGCATAGTATTAATCATTAGTCTTTTCTTTCGTGATATATGTTTTTATAATGGATTGATTTTTTTTGGTTATATTTGGCATCCATACTTTTTATGGGCAGTTCGTTGGGCAATTATCTTGTTGTGGTCTTTGCATTTAGAATATTTGACAGGTTGCTTTTATGGCCAGGTGAGCTGTATTCCTTTCAGACTCGAGCAGTCATTTTTTTAAATTTTCCAAATGTTTCTTAACTTTTGATACTCACAAAATACATCAAAAACATAAATGTCAGCAAATTATTATATTTCTCAATTTTTTTTAATGTGATTAAGATTCATTATAACTGACTCCAGAATCATATGCGACACCAGATTCGTTATCAGTGTTTCAAGAATGATAATGCGTGATTGCAGATGCATTATAAGTGATTCCACAATCATAATATGTGATTTTCATCTGTAGCTGTACATCATGTGTTCAGCCACTTCGCTGGGCATTTTGCCTGTTGCAGTCCTTGTATTTGTATGCGTATATAGCATTATCTTTAGTGTTGATAAGTGTTGATTTAGTATTGTAAATAAATTACTATTTTAAGAAATTAATTAATCATTTTCAAATATATTGGGATAAATCTAGAAGCTACCCATACTTAGGTAAGTGACACGTCTGAAGGAATACAGAGCACACCTGTGGACATAATATAATACTTAACTTCTTCAAATTTTAATTTTTTTTGTGAAAAACAATTCATTTCGTCAAAAACGTCTTAGCCAAGAGGATGCAGGGTATATTCATTTTCACAATCAAATTTTGCCCAGAATTTTAATGCTTAATTTCATGTATATTAAATCACACTTTTCCCGTAGGTACTTTCTCCTAGAAGCCATTTGGTACTCTAGGACCCTTCCCCAATTTCTATTCGTTAAGAAGGAAGAAAAATCATTTATCTGTCCGAAATATGATTCTTAATTAACTTAAAAAAATTTCATCATTTTAATTTAGCTAAATTATATTTGGTTTTTTGTATGTAATTTACAATTAAAAGTTTTCTTAATTGAATAAAGTTTTTAAATCAATAGATATATATATATATATATATATATATATATATATATATATATATATATATATATATATATATATATAGTCTTGATCCTTATTTTTTTTAACAACTTTTCAAACCATTTCTTTTAAATTATATGTTTTTAAAATTTATCATAGAGGCCCCAGCAAAAATACCTAAAGCTTAGCATGGCATGGCCATGTTACTCTCACTCAACTTATTCCAATTCAATTCAATGTTTTCTTTTAATTTCAATGCCTTGTTTGTGCTAACGATAGTATGAGTACGAATAATCAGGAGTTATATATCGATTTTTCTTTCTTGCAATATTTTTGATCAAAAAGTCTTTATAACAAATCTAACGATAAAAAATGTGAAGGGATGTATTTAATATTGACACGACCACGAAGTTTAGACGGAAATACATATTATAGTTTGTAGAAGATTATTCTCGTTTTTAATGAAGTATCTTTAAGAAATATTTCAGTCTTTAACGTACCTATATTTAATACACAGAATAGCCACCTTGATACTATACTCGAACATGTATTTGCATGAATAAGAGGTATAGCTGGATTCACCTTGATATTAACATCTATCTGTACATTGTCATATCTATCATTACTGTCATAGTACAATGTAACCGATTCGTTACTTAATCACTTTGGTACTGATATATCATTGGTATTTAATTGCGCAACATATGTTTATAAATTGAGATAGGTTTTTGTGACATTACTAATAAACGAACTGAGACCCGGGCATATTCCTTTGATTAAAGTATTTTAAGATTTATCTGAATAAATCCTATCCGTACACACTTGAACTTATTTCTGCATCCTATACTTTCTGAGATATAAGTGATTGAAATGTGACTAAAAGTTTCGTGACGCTGAGCGTTTCGAGTTTTCAGCTCGCGATTTTTCAGATTCTCGAGACGTACTGGCGGGGAAGAAAATTGAATGAGAGTTTAATCAATTAAATTCAATTCAATTTATCAAATAAAGTTACATTCTCAAAAATAACATTACCCAAGAGTCAAATGGCTGCTTTAAATAATTTTTATTTAATTAATTATTTTATTAAAACAGGAAATGTTGCAAGTATTCTATATAATACCTATTTTCTAATGTATAAATTAATCAAGAAATAATTGATTAGTAAACACAAAAATATACGCTTTTATTACTTTTTATTATTTAGAACTGCAAAAATAATTTCTTTAGTTTATTATGCGATTACAGTAAAACCCTCTATTTTTGCGGTCACCGGCGGGACAAAAAATACGTCTGTAAAAGAGGGGTGACCGTTAAGAAGGGTTTTAATGTATTGTGATTTAAATACCGAATATGACATTATTCCGAAAAAAGAATAATGTTAGCGAAAACAATTCACTTTAATGGATGTTGCAAACTGATTACAATCGAAGTAGGATGGACGTTCATGTAACCTCATTCTTACATATGACGTTGATAAATGTAGGAAAGTAGGTCGATAGATACAGCAGCTATAGACCGAAAATAGTTCCGATGCGAAACAAAAGAATATTGATAAACATAGAGAGTGGAAAAGCCCTGCCCTTGGGAAATTTCCTTCAGTATGAAATAAGGTTGTGCCTTTTATATAAAGAGAAGAAAAATGGTTCGGCTTCAAACAAGTTATAGTTTTTGTGGAATTCAAAATACAAGCGTGTACAAATCAAAATACAGTGCTGTATAGTGAACCCTCCGCTCTGAACTTGACTAGTGAACTGAGCTCTTAAAATATTTGTTTCCGTTCTTTGGTACCTGTTAAGTTTAAATTCACTTATGAGAACAATTAAATTGAATACTTTGTCTTTTCCGATAAGAAACGAGTTAGATTCTTTCTTCTTTTTTTTTTTCAAAACGTAATACGTTTACATGTTATACGTTGTACGTTTATAATATAAACGTAAAACGCATGTGTGTGTTTTCCAACCTTTTACATATCGCGTACTCCCTGTAGTGAAGCTCGATGTTCCGCAGACCTCCAGTAACTCCAGAAGGTCAATTATGACACCACAAATCTTAAAATCCAAAATGTATTTTTTTTATAGTTTGCACATAAAAATATTGAATGAATTACAATATCGATGAACGAAATTTGTCATTCATTGCAATGATAGCAAATGGAAATGATCCCGCAAGGCTCATGCAGAATACTCATGCCCCCCCCCCCCGGGGTGAGCGAACCACATGTTGGGAAACACTAGTTTATATGATACACGAAATATCAATAAATACCTCTACCCGATTTTGGTTTTAATATTTTTTGAAAAATTTCCTATATAGTCTTTAGATTTGATTTTTTCATGTAGGTTGTTCTGCCTCTCAAAAAAACGATAATCCCTCTTAATAACATACAGGGTGCATAGCCAACCCCTCTCGCCGCAAATTATTGGTGCACCATTGATCTTAGAGGCATGCTGTCAATCAGAAAAAATGTTCAAATAAAGTGTAGACCTCAGATATATACGTCATTCATATTGCAAACAGTTGCATAGTCATTGAAATTTAAAAATTAATAACTTTTTCAGGACACCACGTGCTAAAAAATTGAAAGTTTTTAAGTGCAATGCTCGCTGAGATATCTGAATCCAAAATACAGAGAAAAGTTGGGAAAGAACAGCATAAACGAGGGGAAGAATCATTGAACATTAGTTTATACAGTTCTTTTTCAACTTTTCTCCAATCTTTGAATAACGATATTAACGATAATCTATACCCGATCATTGTATTTTACATCATGTATCAAACACGACGCAACTTTGAAAACAAATCACTGTCCGTCAAGCTCCGAAAAATTTTTGTAACTATGAAAAAAAGACAATGTTATTTTAGCGATAACATATTAAACAAAAGGTTATTCGATAGGCTTTATCATGCCGCAATTTGAAAATCAGGATAATCTAACTCCTGAAAATAATTCCATGTGACATGTTAACCCCCTAGTTGATTGTCAGAATAACGAAAATCCTCTAAAATATTATTTTTACAATATTTTTGTGGTTTACGGTCGAAACTTTCATCAAAACTTATCTTTGATCTCTCCAAATTTTTGTTTTTTGGTTTAACAGAAACTACACAGACACCGACTTGGAGGTACGGACATGGGGGGATTTCAATCTTCTCATTTCATCGGCAAAAGCACAGACATTCGGAAGACCTTCTGGCGGTGTTATTCTTGCTATCCATAAGCTTCGGACTATCTTAGAAATATTAATGACGTCTGAATCTGCAATATTTGTTAAGATCTCAGCTCTGCCTAATACCCTGCTATTTCAAAATCTAATTATTGGAATTGTTTACATACTCCAGAATGCTGCTCCCAACAAAAAAAGATTATTGAAATTTTAGAATTTTGTTATACTCTGGTTAGCAGAGGTCAGTGGTTTTTGGTCGGTGAGGACCTGAACTGACACTGAGGAGATTCCTCTTCTCGAGCACCCCCAGATCTCATGTCTGGAAATTTTAGTAGTAATTTACACATTTCTCTTGACCATAAACGTGACAGACGGGTTAATGTTCTAATCGATTTCTGTGAAACGAATGCAATGGCTATTTTGAATGGTTCGTACCACGGGAACGAAAATGGTAATTATACTTATGTTTCTTCATTTGGGGAATCGATTGTTGATTATATTTTTTGTCCACTAAAGTTCGCAATAAATAACGTAATAAACTTCGTGCAATTGTTTTCCTCTGATCATTTTCCAGTAGTTGCCCATTTCCTCACGTCATCTTCTACTCGTGTTTTCCCTAATAATAATAACGCCGAACTCAAGCTACGATGGCAGCCCCAATCTATCGAAGCATTCCAAAATACCTTTTCAAAAATTGCATATGGTATAGCCATTCACCAAATCACTGACTCCAATGCTAGTTTTGAATTTTTCAAAAATGTCGTTTTTCATGCCGCAACTCTCGCAAATATGCACCAACGAATGAAAAAAAAAACCCAGCGTAAATATATCTCAAATCTCCTTGGTTTAACTTGAATTGGTTTGACTTGGTTTGAATGCCGCTTTTTAAAGCTGAATGTAAGACGTATTCTGAGAAAAGCCAGACAGAAAAATTGCCCTGAACTTTTCACAAAATATATCCAATTGGAAAAATATTTCCGCGATACGTGTATTCACAAGAAGCAGATATATTTCCAGCAAGGCCACCATAAAATACAAATTGCAACCAATTCCTCTAAATTTCGGAAAGCCTTGAATGTTTTTAGATGAAAAACATATTTCAACTCCTCATTAATGTCTTAACAATGTTAGTTCGATCATTCCTCCAATCTTTTTGCAGCCCCCCTCAACTGATTTAACCCACTCCTTTGTCCGCCCTTAGTTTAATAACGCGTGTAGTTTTTTAGAAGCGCCGATCTCAGTTACCGAATACTTTTCAGTGATCTCGTTACTCGGTCTTGGCCCGAAATAATAATCTCCCCAATTATAAAAAAAGGTTCTCCGTTAGACCCGAGCTATATCTCTCTTGAATTGTACTTCAAAATCTTTCTCCCTATACTAACAAAAATAGGATAGGAGTAAAATGGGATTCTATCTGAATCCCAGGGCTCATTCCGTAAGAATAGAGGCTGCACTGACAATGTTTTTACGCTTACCTTGATTGTCCAAATTCATCTTCGAAGGCCCGTTGGCAAAGTTTTTGCATGTTTCGTTGACTTAAGTCAAGCTTCGATTCCGTTAATCGAAGCATTTTGTAGTGGAAGCTCTTTGACATAGGAGTAAGCCATAAAATTATAAAAATTTACGATCTGATTTTTAATGATTCCCATGCTAGAGTAAGAAGCACAGATGGGATAACAGATTCTTTCACCGCAGTCAGGGGAATTTTGCAGGGGTGAACCTGCCTCCCCTTCTTTTTTCCCCTCTTTTCAGCTGATATTGAAAAATCTTTTTGTCAACCTCATGTTCATGACATCTAAATTAACAACTCCACTGAACTCAACATCCTCCTGTACGCAGATGACATTGTGATAATGCTGGGTAATTCAAAAGTGCAGTTCAAGACAAAAAATCAATCTTCGTGACACATATTTTAAATCTAACCACCTTACTGTTAACCTAAACAAAACCAAAATCATTGTATTCGGGGAGTCTGGCCGTCTTGCAAAAAATACCAATTTTTTTCTGGGGTAACGCTATACTCGAAATAATCCGTAGCTATGTCTATCGTGGCCTGCCTTTTTCATCTTCCGAAACATTTTCAATAGCGTCTAATTACATGATTAAAAAGGCTTTCGCGGCTATGAACCAGTTACTTGACTTACTGCGTAGCTCCAGGAACCGCTCGCTGCGTGTGGCATTAAAATTATTCGATAGCCTCGTATGATCTACTCTATGTTATTGCGGCACCAGTTGGGGCTTCTTCTATGCTAATGTGATCGAAAGGGTTCACAAGAGTTTTCTCAAAAAGTTACTAAATATAAGTAAATACTGTTCTGGTTACCTTATTAGACTTGGAATTGGTCGCCGTCCAATTGCCATTCAAATGTTTAACCACCTCATCACGTATTTGCTTAAGCCGGGTTTTCCTAGGAGTAGAATTTCTGCGCCGTGTGCAGCGTGAAAACGCTGATAGGTTAAAAACTTGAAATTCAGGGGTTTTTTTTTTGACCAATCAGAGTTTTCACGTTGCACGCACTGTAGAAACCTGCTTCTAGGAAAACCTGGCTTTAGGCTTCTAAAAGTGGATGAAAACCGTCTACGAAAAATTTGTTTTCTCGAACTCTGCCGGCACACAGATTCGGAAAGCTGGACAAATTCACTCAAGTCCCTTTTGAATAACTGCGGTCGATCCGTTTGTTATCTGGTGCACACCCCCCTCTTTACCTCCCTCCTCTTTACTCCAGTAGTTCTAACATCTCTTACTAATAACTATATTGATATCTTTCTCCAAGACAGATCTCGACTGACCGCTTCAACATTATTCCACTTTGCCGATAATTTTGAATTTACGCTGTCTTTGCAATCTTACCTTCTCTTCAATCTCCCCTTGGCGGTTCGTAGGAATATGGCCAGGCTACGCCTTTATCCGTTTATACTTTACACTGATAAAGGTATAATGCGCAAATTTAACCCCGATGAACCTTGTCAGTTTTGCAACCAACTAAATAGCCATAATGATCTCTATCAGCTGCTTAAGGAATGCACATATTTTGCACTTCAAAGACATCATACTCATATTTCTAAATATATCCATCATACTTATTCCCGATTAAACTTTTATCTATAATTTTTAACAAACCCTCTCCTTCTCTCTATCTCCATTTTTCTGATTCATCTAGAACATATCAGAAATTATATTTTTCTCGCAGCAACAGTGATTTGATCCTCCTCTTTTTCTCTTCTTGTTTTCATCTGCTCTTCATCTCTGCCCATGTGCCGAGGTAATATCATTTTTATAACATTATATTTATTTAGGTAACATTATATTTATCTATATATTGCTGTGGAAGGCTTAAGTAAGACTCTAATATCTGAAACATGCATGGAGAAAGAATCTATTTATTTGCATTCGAGAGTGTGTTGTGGGTGTATATTATACATGTATATCCTCTGTGTTTAAACTTCATTATTTTTGTATCTGTTTTGTGTATATATATCTCCGAAAATTCAATTACTAAAAATATTTGTACTTACCATCCACATATGTATACCATGGCACGATTGTGCAAATCATTAAAGTATAATGGCTATTCTATTATCTCAGGAAGAAAAAAAAATCAAATCCGCAGAGATAAAACGCAGTGATTTATAATCTGCACTAAAAGAAGCTATTATGTTTCAGTTACGCATAATCCACTCATTATAGACAGAAAAATACGGTGTATCGAATTATATACATAGTATCCTGTAAGTGCTAATGCGATCTTCATCTCATAAACCGTCCGTCGAAGAGGAATAGTTGTAATTTAAAAAAATCCCAAAAGGCGTCCAAAAATTACACAGTAACAGTTTTGAGAGTGAAAATTCAGTGTATAACAAAATAAAAATCTAAATTTCCATACGTCCTATAACTTTCCATGAGGAAGTTGTTGCTATGCCAACTCCTGATGCCCACAAAAAATTCGATGTTTCTAAGTGTAATGTTCACAGATATATTCTAATTCGAAAACCAGAGAAAATGCGGGAAATGACAGCATAAATGAGGGAAAGGAGCACTGCCCGTTAGTTTATACTGTTCTTTCATAAATTTTCTCCGATTTTTGAATTCAAATATCTTAGCAAATATTGCACTTAGATACATGAAACTTTTTCGCGTGGCCTCAGGCGATACAGCAAACAACTTTGTAATTCAAAGTTAGAATATAAGGGGACCATTTAAAAATTTACATTTTTTTTTCATTTTGTTTCACGCTGTATTTTCACCCTCAAAACTGGCAGAGAGTAATTTTTGAACGCCTTTTGGGAATTTTTAAGTTATAACTATACCTCTATGACGGACGGTTTATGAGATGAAGACTATCCATACTTAGAATAACACAACCATAAATACATTATGGGCATTGTATAACATTTTATCATGTGTATATATTGTTTATAATTTTAGTTTTTAATTGGGTTGCTATATTTTTGGAATATATGACATCCATATTTGTTATGAGCATCTTTTTCTCAGCCACCTCGTTGGGTATTTTGCCTGGTGTGGCGTTGTATTTGTATTTTTGTAAGACTGCATTATTATATATAGCACTTGCAGGATCACCTTTATGTAGAAGAAACTCTCGCTGCAAACACCCAGGCGTAACAATTTTTATTAAAATGCCATGAAAGATGTTAGTAATAGGAAGCCAAGAGAATATTTCAATAGTTTGTTACCAAGGTCAATGATTTCCCTGTGGATCATACCAGCCACGGTTTAACAGCGACTCGACCACAGTACACAAATAATAGTGAAACTTTTCGTTTTGGCTGCACCATCATTATTTAAGTAAAATATAGTTCTTTTAATATAGAAAATACCCTGGTAGCACCGGGTATTTCTAGTTATTCGAATCCTTTCATTTCCCAGGAATTCAACGGATGATTCAACCCAGGTAGTAAGATATTAAAATATTGCTTTTTTTCCCGTAGCACAGAATATTATAAAACAGGAGAAATCAAAACAATTTCACATGCTTCCATTTAATCTGAACTTTTCAAGATTCATAACAAATAAAAACAAAAAAAAAAAGAAAAGAATCCGAGCAGAAACAAGTCGGAATGACATCAGAACTGACACAATATTTTATTCTTCTCCCATATCTTAGCATTCTTATTTTGCATTTCGTTCGTTCTCGTTTCATTCCAGAAGAGTTTTCAATTCTTCAGTAAAATTCTAGTTGCTTAACTCACATCAGGCATGAATTTTATCTGCATAACACGGGTAAATAAAAGAGGAGAAATACGGGAAAATATTCAAGGAAGTTTCGCGAAAATTTCTCGAAACAGGGGAAAAAAGTCACTCGAAAAGACAGGAAATTCAGAAACGGAAAATGTTAACATGGTTCCGCTTTGAAAATAATAATAAAAAAATATGTTAATAATAATAAAAAAGAAAAAATAAAATAAAATGCGAATCAGAAGGAATGGATTCGTATTCAAATCTCATCGATCTAAATATATTTCAATTGAATGAAAACCATCTATACATAACCTTTTAAAACAGAATGAATATTGGATATTGAATATGTTGCATTGAATATAGATTCAATGACCTGGAATACGCTGCACGAGGACCATAACATAGTACTGAAAGGTATAATGCGTTCATTCATATTCTCTCTTTTTTTTTTTTTTTGAGAATTTCTTCATTGTAATATTTCTGTAAAGTAACTGCATTCATTTTTTCAAAAAATATAGAACAGTTGTATATATACAGGGTGTCCTGTAAGCACTAAAGCACCTTCATCTCATCACCCGTACGTCGTAGATGTATGATTAAAATTTAAAAAAATTATCAAAAGACGTTTAAAAGTTACTCTGTGCCAGTTTTGAGAGCGAAAATAGTGTGCCACAAAATAAAAACCTAAATTTTTGTACAGTCCCGTTGTCCTTCAACTTCCAATTGGGAAGTTGTTGCCCTGTATTTCCCGAGGCTAACAGAAAAAAAAGTTCAAAGTTTCCAAGTGCGATATTCACTAAGATATTTGAATTGAAAAATCGGATAAACGTTATGAAAGAACTGCAAACGGATGACGCTCCTTTCCCGCATTTCTGTTGTCCTTTCCTAAGGGGTATTACGTAAGCAGATTTTCAGCCATTTTTGACCCCCCTCTCACCCCTTGTCAGCAAAAGTCAGCAAAACGCTGACCCTCCTTCCCCCCCCCCCCCCGTCAGCAAAATTTCGTCAGCAGCCCAGAATATTTCATATCTTCAAAAAGGGGTGGTCGATGACATAAGCAACCTTCAACCCCCCCCCCCGTCAACAAAAGTCAGCAAATCCGAAACCCCCTTTCCTCCCCCCCCCGATGCTGACGTAATACTTGAATGACCCCTAACTAAGGAATATTAACATGGAGGTGTGTCTGGTTTTCATGTTTTTTCCTAACTTTACGAATTTTAAATTCGAATATTGCACTTAGAAACTTGGAATTTTTTTGTTGGCCTCCGGACAAACAGGGCAACAACTTTCTATCTGGAAGTTAGAAGACGGGGGAACCGTATAAATTTTTTTTCATTTAGTTACGCTTTGTATTTTCACTCTCAAAACTGATATAGGGTAACGTTTAAACGCCTTTTGAGAATTTTTTGAATTGAAACCACACCTCTACGGTAAACGGTTGATCAGATAAAAGCCGCATTAGCACTTACAGGACTCTGTATATGGTGTCCTTCCTCAGGGCTATATAATAAGGGCTTGTTGCATGAGACACCCGAGTAAGGCACCAACTGACGTCATTGCCCTGATAGAACAGAATGTGCCTGCTTTGCTACCTTGTAATTAATTACTGTCAATTTCACAATCGCTGTACTGCTCATTATACTGAATTCTTTCCGAAATTATCTTTTCAATTATTATCATTAGTATCTGCATATTTATTGGCTTGTTTCGTTCAACCATTTAAACATTTAAATTAAGAAAATTAGCATTAGCTTATGAAGTAACTTTTACTAAGACTGTTCTTCTCGAAACTATTTCAGTTTAATCACTTGCATTAGTTAACTTTTACTATTTTGATTAAAAGTCAACTCGGGGCAGATAATTTCAATTATCTTTTGAACCGTCTAAATAATTATTAATTATCTTTTTGTTTCATGTGAATTAGGTGTAGCTTATAGAAGTGTTGACTTCGTTATTACGAATACAACTGCAACATCAAAACATGGTAAGCAAATATTTAAAAAAAAAAAATCCTGATAACACAATATTTGAAGAGATATAGATGGCTTTTTTCTCAGCCAGAGATATCAAGGAAACAGTAATTTTCCGGATATTATGCTGAGGTGAGCTCGGAAAGAAAAGTCATCACGTCTCCGCCGGGACTCGAACCCAGGCCCTCTTGCATACCGGGCAAGCATGCTACCATCTACACCACTGGAGACACATGAATCTGCCTTCCTAATTTCACGCACTGTGTCGTGAGGCGCTGAAGTAGAGGCATTGGTAGCCTCTCTTAACTTCAGGAAATGGCCCCCGGGTGGGACGGTTTAGAGAGATATAGATGGCTTTTTTCTCAGCCAGAGATATCAATGATGACTTTTCTTTCCGAGCTCACCTCAGCATAATATCCGGAAAATTACTGTTTCCACAATATTTGAAGTTACTATAAATATTTTGGATTCTAATTTCAAAAGACTGCTACTTAATAGTTATTACTTGAATTTAACTTTCCCAATTTTCAATTTTTTATTTTTAATGCATTTCTAGCTCATAGCTTACCCAACTTTGAGGTGCGAATGAGAGCCAATCTCCCCGTTAAAAGTCTCGCCACAAAAAGCAACAGCCCAACAACGCTACAAATATTCAATCATTACATTTCACTCACGATTTGAAGTATAGACGGAAGCACCAAAAAATTCATCCACAACACCATTTACGCGCTCAGACTATTAGGTGCACACACTCACACTTCCGGCCTCAGTCAATTGGTAGTAAATTGCCCATGGCAATAGACCGGAGTTGTGCGCGGTTTGAAAGAAAGAAAGCGTATAGATTATAAAAAGTACTACTACTACACGAGCACACCTGTGATGCTAAAACAACACCATAAGAGGTCATTCAAGTATTAAGTCAGCATCGAGGGGGAGAAGGGGGTTTTGTATTTGCTGACTTTTGATGACAAGGGGGGAGGGGAGGGGATTTGAATGTTGCTTACGTCATCAACCACCGTTTTCGAAGATATGAAATATTCTAAGGTGTTGACGAAATTTTGCTAACAAGGGGGGTCAAAAATGGCTAAAAATCTGCTTATGTAAAACTTGAATGGCCCCTAAACGAGAGATCACTCACTCGAATCATTAAAAGAAGCAACAGAAATGTAAAATAAGCCTTGTCGATGCAGCACGTTTTGTATGCTGATGGCGTCTGCTTAAAAAATATTAGGGCAGTGACGTCACGCAGCAGTGCCAAGGCCACGCCCACTTAGCCACGTGCTTTGGTTTCAGCGAGTTGCCTGTGCTAGTATGCTATCTCCACTGACGACGGGTGTTAACTTTGAGTTAGGATTGGTTATAATTAGCTTTGAAACAGCTATCTGTTGTGTTTTATTTTGTATTTTGAGCTAATATCATTGGTCCTCTTCTCTAAAAACGAGGAAGAAACCATTGACTTTGTGGTGAAATTGTTACCCTCATCCATTACTTGACAACATGTAAATTAGCTGCACATCTAAAGCACATGGCTGTGCCCACTGCTAAAAATGTCACACTCTGGATGAGAGAGATTTTTAAAAACAAAAGTAGAGTGAATAAGGTAAAAAAAAAATAATTAGAGGGATAGAGAAGAGACAATGAAGACAAAGTGTTCCCACAGACGCCATATCAACCAATAGCGCAAGTACAAACTGCACCACCTCGCCGTTCACAAAGGAAGAAGAAACTGATCAATTATAAAAAAGACTGACTGATAGCACAAGAACAGTATAATGGCGTGGAAATCGAACGATTCAAATTGAGGATGAAATCGATTATGAATTTTATCTGATTTGTTATTGATTTCAACATGCGATTTAGGATTTTATATTCCAATTAAGATTTAATAAGAAATATAGGATTATATTCTTGATTTCCGATTGTATACGTAGATTGTGATCTCGCAACTGATTTTATACTTACATTATGATTTTATACTTAGATTATGATTTTATACTTAGATTATGATTTTATACTTAGATTATGATTTTATACTTAGATTATTATTTTATACTTAGATTATGATTTTATAGTTGTTATGATTGTAATTTATATTTTGTAATGTATGCTTTTTTATGAATAAATTGCCAGAGGTATATATATATATCCAGTTCGTGAGGACAATGAGCCGATATTGCCATATGGCAATGTGGCCTGGGTATCTTTCGGTTTGACAGTCCTCTTCTCTCTACACTATTTTCAAAAGGTACAGCCATTATAACTCAACACTATGATGACAATTTTTCATTAGCAAAATATCTGTCGTTCTAAGGGACTGAGCACAGGGGCGTAGTCAGAAATTTCGTTCGGGGAGGGGGTAAAGTGATAGAACAATAGATTTGGTCATCTTTTCCCTTTTTCGGTCATTTTCTCACATTTCGGTGGGGGGGACTAGACCCGCAAGTCCCCACGCCCTTGCTACGCCCTCGACTAAGCAAATAGAATGAACTCAACCATTTTATTTATTTTTTTATTCACAATAAATAGTAATTACATTTTTCGAAAGTTAAAGAGTGTTTCCATTTTTAAATTTAATTTACGTTTCACAATTTAGGAATCACACCCTCGGTCGTCGGCAATAAATGATCTGAAAATTTGGAAGTCAAATATTTCCGTTAATATTGCATTAAAAATTTGGAATGTTTTGTGTAAATGAGAGAGACTTCTCAGAGCCACATTTATATTTCACTGATTGGAAGCTTCAGGACACAATTCCTGTATAAAAAGTTGATTTTTCTGTATATTTATGTTAGTATGATGATGTATGTATATTCGACACCTTTGGAAATGCAAGACGTTGTGTGTTATCGCTTCTCATTTGCAAGCTTTTTGCAATTGGAAATATGTTTCAATATGTAAGAGATATCCACTGTGCAAACAATTTGGGACACCCTGTATAGCTAATTCATAAGTCTTTATTCCAAGAGAAAACTTCCAATTAGGAATAAAACATTTCAAATTTTGTCTCCTCATCCTAGAAGTGGCTGAAATAAAGAAATTCCTGTAGAAGTTACGAAATTCAATTTTCTATACGATCCCCAAGGCATGTAAGTCATTTCTGATAAACAATTTTTCACCCATTCATATGCTCAACAAAAAGGCTATTCTCACCGGACCAAACAGATCGATGGTGAAAGTTGAATTTTGAAGCATATTTAATTATCAGAAACGCATCACCTAATTAGAATATAATAAGGCTGTGATTGAGAATTCATATCAACTTTAACTAATTAATTTTGACTATGGTTAGTCAGCATAAGCCAATTACGATTCGGTCACGGAAAAAATTTTTGTTTTATCCATGTAAGTACATGGAGATTTTTTTTAACTCTGAGTTTGGAATATCTGGGAGCAATGTAAAAACATTTCGTGAAATTTGTCCTTCTCAGAACTTTATTTTTTGCGTAATTTGTTTCCGAATTCTGTATAACAACTTATTAACTACGTATTATATGGAGAATGTGATTTCAAAGTTTCGCTCTTTATTCTTGTTTAGTAAGAAAGGTTTCATGACAAAATTCTAATAACATTGATAATGCTATTATCATGTTCTCAGAACTTTGTTTATCTATTCCATGTTTATCTACCAACCTTCACCAATGAATACTATTTAAAGTCACAATTGTCAGTTGGTGGCTCTAAATAAAAAGTCTCAATTAGTAACATCAGCAGAGTTATAGTGAAATATAATTTCTCACCTTGAGTAATTTCCAAGAAAATGGTGATGAAGAAAAAGAGGAAAAACTTGAAAAAAGATCATCGTTAAGATCATTACGAGCTTGAGACAATTGCCTTGAAAATGATTCCATTAAGTTGTTTTGCTCCTTGGTTTTATGAATCAACAGGATATCCTGAAAATCCAGCGGTATCAGAAATGTTTTTCTTCAAATTATAATGTTAATTTATAGTGATTATGATTCTTAGAAAAGGTCAAAGAAATATTTTCGTTTAAAAACTTTCATTCGATTCATAATGGCTTCATTACATTGCCCAATTTTTGGAAACTTCCATTAACAACTTGAATTGATCCCTGAATGCATTAAAATTTAATATTTTCCTTGATGAAATTATTCGTTCACATAAATTTAATTAGGGACTAGTTGCTTTCCCTCACTAAACGATACCCCCTCTTCCTCCTAACCAGATCATAGCCCAACTGCTCTGTCTCAATGAAGAGATTTTAGCAGGTGGTCCAAGAATTGGGCCGTGCTGGAAGCTGTGCATGTTGGTATTGTGAACCTAACGTAAAGTTTGTTTCTGTGTATTGCTACTTCACCAAACACCAACCCTGGTCATATCGCTGTATTGCAATTTATTGCCATTAATGAGTTGGGTTGGAAATGAAGATGCCATCTATCTGCGGTCGCATCAAGCTCGTTAGGAAAATATCTTATATATATTCCCTTAGCATCTGCCGACAATTTTCCTAATTAGGGGTCATTCAAGTATTGCGTCATCATCGTTGGGGGGGGGGGGGTTCCGAGTTGCTGACTTTTGATGACAAGGGGGGAAGGGGGAGTTTGGATAATGCTTACGTCATCATCCACCCTTTATGAAAATATGAGTTGGGATTCAGAGGGGCAGAGCTGATGACGAAATTTTGCTGAGAAGGGGGGAAGGGGGGTCAGCGTTTTGCTGACTTTTGTTAACAAGGGGGGGGTGGGGGTCGAAAAATGGCTAAAAATTTGCTTACGTAATACTTGAACGGCCCCTTATGAGTGGAGTGTAATGATTGAATAATTGTGTCGTTGTTACGTGTGTTGCTCTCTGTAGCGAGAATTTTTACTAAACGATACTGGTGTCTCTTCGTCGAAGCAGTTGAGACTGACGAGGTATTAATAACTCATGGTCCATCCTCTCCATCCCGTTGAAAATTTTAAACATTTCGATCATATCTTTCCGAAACCTGCATTCCTCTAATATAAAGTCAAGAAATCACGTCTCTCTCCATATCACAAGAGATCACGTGGCTCTTCCCTGTACCGATAAGACCAGATGCCTGCCGCCTTAAATCTTTTACAGATTTCAAGACGTTCCCAAGGGATTGAGGCATCTAGCGTTTACGTATAAACCAGATTTTTGTATATAACTAATATAATGTAAATGTCTGAGCATGTGAGTGTCCTCACGCACTAACAAGCGTCTCTTAGCGCCTCAGAGCGTCCATTATGCTACATGAGGTCAACCGTTGTGATCAGCGTTATATAGTTCTTGGAGTCCGTTGGTCCATATGATAGACTTGGTGAAGTGTCGTTTATTTCCTGTAAAAGTGTCACGGCTCAATGTTCAATGCTCTTCCGTGTAACCCTCGGCCAAGTCTATGTCTCTCTGTAGCATTTTTGCCGCCCTGGGGCAAGCATGATTTTTCAACACCCAGAAGTTTAAAATTCTATAATTTTATAACGGTCTTCTTTGTTCCCATCTAAAATTGCCCCTCTCTAAGTTTTGTCACCCTTCCCTCCAGCCCTCTTCCCTCCTCCCCCCAGTTCCGGCCCTAATTTGTAGGCATGTCTCCAAAACCTTACGGCATACTAAAGTCCAAGACGAACTAAGCCTACGAAAAGCGGAAGAATGACTTTAGGAGAACGCGAAGAAAGCTTTATTGAGAATGAAACCGAGCATTCTATTCGATTTTCTGATTACCACTATAGCCAAACGTGTAATTTCCACACATTGAAAAATACGGGCCGCCGATGAATTCTGCGTATATCAAGCGATAAAAATGTATTCGCGATACAGGTAGTTTGTTAAATACATATCTTCAATAATCTATTTTGCAATCACAGATGCCACACGGTTGAAAAAATATCTTCAATTCTCATCCAACAACCCACGCATTGTCTCACTTCTTCGGAACTTATTAAAAGCGATTCACTTATCAGAAAATTTGTCAATGGAAATGAACGCATTCATTTTTATACGAGATAAAAGAACTTTCTTCTGAAGATTTTTACGATTTCCAAGCGATATCCCTCCTAGACATAGAAAATGGAAAGCATATATGAATAATGGAAAATGCTGATTGCTTTTCGTTATTATGATCGGATCCCTTTCTTGTCTGGCTGGTATCGATCAGATAGCGATGACGCGAACTCTAGATAGTTCATCGAATTAGGGAGAAAAAGAATAAGAAGATACAGGGAAGTTAATAATTTGGACGAATGAGCTGTACTGTCCTATCATTCGTTCAAATTTTCCTCCGAGTAGAACGCGAAGCTTTGTGTAATGCCGTCGTAAATCTAATCGTAACTTTAGGAAGCGACACGACGTGCTCGAATAGATGGATTCCATTGTCGGAATTCAAATGAACAGAAATGGGAGATTAGCGCTGAAAAGACGCGTTTTACGTGGAATTTGAGGAGACAAAAGTCAAAAAGGTTCCCTCGAACTCGACGAATTCGATTCGCTCTCTATAATTTAATGAGAGAAGCTTTTAGTCATTCAGATTATTTCATTAAATTTAAAGTCACAAGAGGTATACCTCCCCATGAAACGTCATTAGCAAACTGTTCGAATTCACCTTTGAACTCATCGCATCACGTGATACCAGTACCAGGAAGTACTTAGTAGTAGCGTACTCGATCTACGTAGTCATTATCATTC
The DNA here is from genome assembly GCF_987345545.1 of Pholcus phalangioides. Classification (NCBI taxonomy): domain Eukaryota; kingdom Metazoa; phylum Arthropoda; class Arachnida; order Araneae; family Pholcidae; genus Pholcus; species Pholcus phalangioides. The sequence continues at coordinate 95,462,975 of NW_028301608.1, read as the reverse complement.
ATTAATTTGTTATATCATAACCATTTATGAACTAATTAGACTGCACGATAACTTTGAAGCTGACTTCAAAGCTGGGATTGCTAAGTCGAAGCAATGTGCTTCTAGACCTGAATCAAGTTCCGTGGATCCATTGATAGGAAATCGAATCATTCGCCGGCCAGATGCCATTGTCTACGGATCACAACGCATACATATCATATTGATTCTGCAGTGACCCGTTTCATCTACAATGAAACCTCGATATAACGATACCCTGCAGACCAAGAAAAATATCGTTGTATCGTAGAGCAGGGGTGCACAACCTCGGTCCCGCGGGATAAACACGGCCCGCCAGAGGCTTCCATCTGGCACGCGAAAGGGATTTCAGCAGAAATCTATCAATACACACAACACAATGAATGCCTAGGCTGACCATATTTCTTTCATAAAAATACGGGAAATTGGGATCCAGACGGGATGTCCCAAATTATCACCAAAAAATTGTCAAATGCAAGTGAAATCACAAATTTTGCCAAAAAAGAAAACAAAATGGCCAAAAACAAGCGAAGGTGTACATTACAGGCTGAAAAACTGTTCAAATACAAATAAAGTCGCCAATCTCATCCAAAATCAGAGGCAAGTATGTTGCTCATTATAGCCAAAAATATCGTCAAATGCAAATAAAGTTGCTAATTGAATAATAATAAATATAACCACTTACTATAATCACGGATAATTCAGGTAGTATCACTTTCACCAAGTATGGAACGAACCGATATCATAACATAAGAAAATTCGTTCACAGTTATCAAGGACTTTGATTTATATTATCATTGTTTCTTTTCCCTAAAAAGCTTTTTATTTTTTTCTTCTTTTTTTTTTCATATTTTGAGCTACGGTTGAACCAGTCTTATTTGCCCGTTATTTATCGTTATCAATCTGTTAGAGAAGGTCGGAAGGCTGATCATATATATATAGAAGATATACAGGAACTGGATGTTGTGGAGATATTTATTATTTCAATTGTTATTTTTTTTTTTTTTTTTTTAAGGAAGGAAAAACTCATCTCTGCCTCTACCGGGAGTCGAACCCGGATCCCTCGATTGCCGGACGAGTGCTCTAAACCAGAGCACTCGTCCGGCAATCGAGAGACCCGGGTTCGACTCCCGGTAGAGGACATTTCTATCATTGTGAAATTTGTGGGAGAAAAAAAAACGGATTTTTTTGTTTCCTTACGTCCTGTTTGACGAAACGGAATGCATATATTATTATCGTTGCTACAACTTGGTAATTTTCGATAGAAAATATTGATATCGGTTATTATTATCAGAAACTTTTAGTCCCCAAGTGATAACCTTAAGCGGCGTGCACTGTATTTTTTTTTACATTTGTCCTTGACGCACGACTTCTTCACGCTTGATATACTTCGTTGTGTAAATATTTATAACTTATAAATAAAAACACGTAAATCCAATAACATAGATTTTTACTTGTGAATTGTATCTCACAAAGCACCATAGGTACCAGCACTTTTTCGACAATTTTTTTTAGTAGACAGTGTAAATATGATTTTAAATTGATGTATAAATTTTTCTTGCGTCTTACGCAATAACGTGAAAAAGAGAATTCAAAACACTGATAGCACCCATTCGATCCGACCCGAATCAATATTTACAGTAGAGTTCCAATGCGTGGCATTCGATGATACCTGGGATTAAGTTGACGTCATTCGAAAAACGTTGTTGGAAATATTTAAATGTCTCTCAAAGGATTCTTAAGTATGACGTCCTCGTGGGCATGATTAACGAAAATTTTCAATAATTATGATACGCGTCCTAAGTACCCATTAATGTCTTATGTATATTTTACGTAAATGACCTCCGTTTATGTACATGACCCCTCGAGAAATGTGAGAGATTTAGTTTAAAGTGTCGTTTGTATACAAACTAAAGCCTATGTCCATGAGCCATACTAGCATTTTAATGGGATGCAGATTATATTCATGCATTCATCTGTACTATTTTGATTCTGGTAATCCGGAAATCATTTTAAATGACGGAATTTCAAATCCATACAGGCTATAGCTCCTCAAATACGAGATTTTAGTAGTAAAAAATATTTGAGTTCGAAAATGCATGTAGTGCGAGACTCTTCAGGGGATTCAAAGTTTTAGATAATTCCTTGTAACTAAAACCAAATTTGCCGGATAACATTTTATTGGGGCGCGGTAGCCCGGTCGATAAGATACTCGTCTAAAGCACCAAAGGATGTTTAGAGGTGTCGCGAGTTCGATACCTGGTTCGTCCTTGTCAGAAAACTTTCCTGACACAGGGGTGCAACAGAAAACGGTGATTTGACCGCAGCAAAAAAATTGCTACCGCAGGGAGTCCCCCATCGAGGGGTTATCGCGCCAACCTCTCGACGAGTATAAAAAACAAGCCTGCCGTTCGGAATCGGCAATAAATTGTAGGTCCCGGTCTAATTAGCCCTCGTGTGCAGAAAATGACCGTGGTGCGACAAAAATGATCAAATGATTAACATTTTATTATGTAGAGCTGACCTCACAGATACACATTTAATTTTACAAACAATTTTATGACTTTCAAAAATTTTTTACATACAATCGAAAGCATCAAATGCATAAATCAAATTTCTAGAGGTGAGCGGAGATATAATTTGAAGAATCAAAGATGCGAAGATATATTTTTGGAAAGAGAAAATGTTTTCAACTGCCCCTGCCGGGAATCGAACCCACGTCCAATTTTCCAGGTGAACGCCCTGGACCACTATACTACAGAGGCAACGAATATCACAATCTTTCCTTGGAGTTCGTGTGCACTGAACGGGACCGTACATGGACGGTCGGACACACTTCAGGCCAAACCACACAATTTTCGCCGATGCCACCAGATGGCGACTTATCATAGTCTCCCTCCGAGGTACAGAGCTTATATCTCTGGGGCGACAGAGCCTGGTCGTCCTCGGTTTATTTAGTTTTGTTTATGTTACGAATTTTCTTTTTCAACGAAAGTTGTTTTATTCTTTTCCTTTTTGCATATTTTGAAGCTAAGGTTGAACCATACCAATTTTTTTCCACATAAGTTATCTTTATCAATCTGTAAGACTATGTAGGAGGTCAAAAGGCTCTGTTACTGACAGAAATTTCCGTACCAAGTTCACAATATCTTAATCAGGCCATAATAGCCGTCGTGATCCATGTATGCGCAACGCTTTCTCCCAAAACGAAAGCATGTGTAAGGTTAAAAAAAAGTCCCTTTTTTCAATTCATGGTCAGTTTCTTTCAACTGACTACATTCACAGTTCCTCCGCCGAAAGACTTCACAAGGGAATCTATGAAACGTACTGTGCATGAAAAAAAAAGTATCGTAATTTGTAATACATATGGGACAGTTCCATTCTAACTCCAATTTCTGAATAAAATAAAAAGGCATTTTAGCACAAAAGGGTTAAACAAACCCGTTTAAAACAAATGAAGAAAAAAATGCAAGATTTGACATTTTGAAATCTGTTATGCCGGAAAAAAGAAACGGAGTTGTTCCGTTCGACTAAAAAGAACATATGGTCATCCTACTTACAACCAGGATTTTTCAGATATACTTACAATCAGTTATTGTTATCAAAAAACTTGAGTTTCCATGTGATCATACTAAGCGGTGTGCATTGTATTTACAAAACACCATGAAACTGTGAATTTAAATATGTAAAATTCTGTCGATACAAACATTTCTTTTAGAAATTAAAGCATAAATAACTGAAAAATCTGACTCTAAATTATTTACGCATGCGCTAAACGAAAGCAGTTCGAAGAATAAGAAGCCATAAAATTTCTAATTGCGAAAATAAAGAGCTGTTTAAAGAATATGGACGCTCGGCATGAAAAATCGTGACAAGTGTTCATCATGCGTGTACTTTCATTTGGATGGTCCGATCGATATTTTATATTAAAAAATAGGTATAAAGAAGTTTTTTGTTCCTCTTCTTTATAAGGCAACAAAAAAAAGGTAATCAATCGACTTGAAGGAAAAGATGTCGAACTCGCATTATTTATTTATAAAGGAGAGGAATTTAGAAGAGATTTTCAGAGTTTTCGGAGAACGATTCACGATCGTTCTGTGAGTCACGTCCGATGAAAACTTGCTCAGATTTATTTTGTTCTTTGTTCGAACGTAATTCTTGATGTGACTTCGGGCCACACCGAATACAAGGTTTCTCTAGATCTGTTTGTTTAATTTCGATTCAGGCACAAAAAATTTTAAAACCCTTCTGTTTTTCGGAAATTTCTCATTTATCGGAATTTAACAAGTGTTTCCGAAGATGATGCGAACACACATTCCTCGCTAGTACTATGAAAGTTTCGACAGCTGGTTGATGCGAAGATAAATCCAGGGAAGAAAATTCAACTGCCCTTGTGAAGAATCGAACCCACGCCCTTTCGCTAGCCCGGTGAGCACCCTAGACCACTAGAAGTATTTTCGATTCCCCGGAAGGTCAGTTGAATTTCCTTCCCTGGATTTATTTTCGCATCAGCCAGCTATCGTAGTAATAGCGGAGAGTGACATCATCTTCGGATAAGTTGCCATCTGGTGGCAGTGTCAGAAATTGTGAGTTTTGGCTTGAGTTAGATCTGACCTTCCATGTGTAGTCCCGTTCAGTATACAAGAGCTCTAACGAAACATTGGAATAATAATAACGTGATCTTCACGTATTCCCAAGGGATCAGCATGATCCGTTAAGGGAATTTGTTTGTATTAGGTTAGTAGACATCCATGCCCGAACCGGGATTCGAACCCAGACCTGCACGGTGAGAAGCTAGTTCCCTAACCACTCGACTGCCAGGCGGCTGCCTTTGTATTCTAGAGCACTCACCTGGCAAGTGAGAGGACTGGGTTTTGAATTCCTCACGAATCCGAGTTGAATTGTCATTCCTGGATTTATCTTTGCATCAGCCAGCTGACGAAACCTTCGTTTTATCAAGCACTTCTGCAAACATACATCTGAAACTCCAATTAGCATAATATATCATAGTTAATTTCGTCAACGTAAATAATTGAAACACAAGTAGATAGTGAATTTTAACTCGCAGGTTGCATTAATAAAATCCTTTCATCTTACAGTGGAGTTTGTCTGGAATTAGATCTTGAATCTAATCAGCAACACAATCCGACACAAATAAAATTAAATTCGAATGATTGGAAGTTAGGATCACGGACATTGGGCAACATATACTAAGATAACCTTTACGTAGATTTAATTAGTAACTGTGAAAGGCAAGTGATTACGTCGATTACGACAACGAAATTCAATCTATTGAGAGACCTTCCACAGAAAATGCAATGCATTGAAATATAGCCTTTAATTTCCATAAATTTTATCTCATGACTGTACTCTTCGATGTTCTTTCCGTTAATCATCATACAACTGATAAATCTAACCTGTATGTATTGTGTGGTTATATAAAATTCTTCTCGAGTTGATGGTAATAATATTTGTTAATATATGGTCTGCATTCAATGAATTTTGATGTTATCATTCTCATTGGAATTAATATGTTGAGGAGGAACCGTGAATTTTGTCCAAAATCAAAGAGATCCTAGCCAATAACAAGTGACTCACGATATTTCAAATGGTGTGCCTTTATGGAAGCATGTAGGTATGAGAAGCAATATACATGTAGGTATGAGAGGAAAACAACACTTGTATATGAACTTGAAACGAAAACCGTTGCCGTTATTTTCAGTTTCTAGTTTTTACTGAAAAACTAGATAAAAATCTAAAAATCTAGTAAGATAAAATCCAAGTTTTTAAAATAATAGAGCTATAGGGCCACATTTATGATTCATTAAAATTGCGATAGAAAATTATGCAATTTCGATAAACACGCAAATAAAAAATAAATATAGTAATTCGTACTCAATTTTGTATGATTTGGAATCAATATATTCGTTTGTAGTATTCATTTATGTAGGGAGAGAGAGAGAGCATTATAGATTGTTAAATCCACCGGAACATTCCCGATATACGATGAAAATATCCAAAAATATCGTTTTCGACACTTCCACTTGAACGCCTTATTCGTTATTTTCAAATTTTAAGGGGGAAAATAAAGTAAAATTAACAAACGCATGAGAAAAGCACCAGAAGAAAGAGTAAGGCTAAAGAATACATAGAATCTTATTTCTCTGGAAAAAAATGTTCAGGATATTTATTCAAAATCGAAATGGTAATTTTAAGTTCGAAAATGATCAAAATTGATCAATAATGATGAAGATGACGCGAAATGTGCATAATTTCTATTACCTCCATTTGAATTCCTAATTCGTCTATCTAAAAAAAATCATTAAGGGGTCTTTTATCTTTTAACATGGTAAAAAAACTTTTTTTACATAGAAATGTTATTAAAAATATTATCCACTCATTGATTTATTTCAAATTTTTATCACATATATTTGACTGGATATGATATCCCATGCCAGCACGAAATTTTATATCTCTCTAATACTTAATATTTTACAAATTTTCAAAAAAAAGCATCAAAAACTGCTTGCGCGCATGATAAAAAAAAACACGAAAATAATTTAATTGAATAATCGATTGAAATTAAATAAAGCTGTTCAGTTCATTAAATTATGAATAATATTGAGATTTAACTCGCTCAATGTTATTCAAAATTAAATTAAAAATTAAAATTTTTATGAAATAATTTTTATGAAAAGAATAAAGATCTTCACCGAAAGTAGCACAAATCATTAATTTTAATAATCAATATTTCGAAAAAGCAGGTAAATATTTTCGGTATAATAGAAAAGGGGGAAAATAGATTATTATAGTGAAGATTTTTTGAATGGAGGACATTTCATTTTTTTTTAATTTTATATTTCACCTAAGAAGTAAGTTATTAGTAAAATTATACTTACTGTTATTATGTTACTGTAGTAAAAATAACACACACACACACTGCCAATTCCCATTTTGTACTAATATTTCTTGTTATTTCAACTTAAGTTTAGAACCAACCATAAGATATTTTAGTTGAATTACATTTTCTAACAAAGTTTTCTCTCGAATGAACACTTTTCCGATTTAATCAGTCGCGTTATTCACGTGAGATTTCATAATAGAGCAAGCGAAAATTCCACAGAGCGAATTAAGTTAGTTTGTGGCCGGCACGGAATTGTATTCTTTACTTCCTCTTCTTTATGGATAATACATTGTCTTGGAAGCTATTCCGTAGAAAGTTATCCATTAACGAAAAGTTACTCGACACTAACGGAAAACATCGCCAGTTAGCGGAACACGAGTATTATAATGTCGCTTTCAGGTCGAGGAAGTTTAATACTTCAGAGGGAGATTTTGTTTTGTTTACGCTGGAACAAGTTTTCTTTCATTTATATGGTACCAAAACTTTCTGGTAAAAATGGACTTGAAGTCATTACTAATCCACAGAAGCGTTTCTAAACTCCATCTACGAGTCCCTAACATCTAAAATCCATCTGGCAACAGCAGTCTTTGTTTGGTCTAACTTTGATAAAAACTTGTACACGTATTTAAGCTGAAAAATTCCAACTGTAAAGTAATTGCGTAACTTATAACTCATCTATAAGATTCATTATCTGATTACTCATTAATTGGGCATGGAACTGAAAAAACTGAAGAAGTTTAATCATTTTTGCTTAGAGCTGTATGTGCTTTATGTGTTGAATGTGTGGCATATTTTCATGACCACTCAATACGCTAATCACTCCATATCAATTCTTCACTACATATATTCGATGCACTGTTAGGTCCGACACATTCAACTGTGTGAGTTGGCGGTGATTTTATACGCCAATTGTAGCGAGCGTCTTTCTGTGACGGTCCTATAGAAAAGAGCGAAATAAGTCGTTAACAGGAAAGATGAGCAGTAGGCTCTCCCTTTAAAAATTAAAGTTAGTATTATAGGAGTACGAGTATGTGATATAATTTGTGTGATTGAATCTGATTAGAGTGCACAGTAGCAGCAATTTAAGTTACATTTCACTGAGCTATTGAACACAACGTATAATCTGCTTGTTTAACACATTCATAAATAGTAATTTTTCCTAAAACTTATATAAGTTTTTTACTTAATATTGTGTATGTATATTAATAATTATTATATTTTATAATAACAATAACGTTATAATTATAATTACTAAATGTCTAAACTAAAAAATGTCTTACTTATATAAATTGCTATAAATATATTTCAACGTATGTTCGAAACGAGAATTCTCGTTCCCCGACGGTAACGATTTTTTTTTTAAACAAGAATTTTCGTTTCCCGATGCGAACGTGTTAACATCCATTGATATCGAAACCTTTTTACGTACAATATTATACTGACTGTAGCAAAATTTATCTGAGAACAAAACGAAATCCAAAACAACTTATCTTACATGATCGAATCATTCTAAGAATGAACTATGTGTGTGTGTGTGTGTGTGCCGAATTAACCATTGGCCTGAGCGGATTATTCCGCTCTTAACGATTAGCAACGATAAAAATTAACGGATGCAATAGTGTTAAAATAGAAAGGTTATGGAATCACAGATTAGCAGATGTTATTATGATATTACTATATAATTTCATTGCCAGCTTGAGTGATAAGACATCAAACGAAGTGCTACCTAAATTTATTCAGATATTGGAAGCGAAATTCGAAATTTTGGAGAAATGTGGAACTCAGCAACTGCTACAATATCGGCCATGCAATATTAAAAACAAACCGTTAGAAATCTTCAAACTTTCGGACCGACCCTTACATGCAAATATCACTAATTTGTAATCTGATCAATCTTTCCTTAGATTTCAACCCAGTTATTTAGTGGCTCTACTACCGAATAGAAATACTGAAGCATATTAGAATAGACAGCGACAACACATAACAAAGAAACTTCACGGAGAAAAAAATTGCAAGGACTGCATCAGCGAACTGCTACAATAAATATGATGACGTAATATCTAAATTGGTTTATCCAAGGGTATGGGCATAGTGCAAGCTGGTTTCCGATTCTACGAGTTGATTCCGTTACGGATTGGTTAAAATACTCGAAATTCAGGTTTTAATCCAATCAGCAACAATGCTCGGAAACCAGCGTGCACTGTACCCTTAGGCGGTTTTATATCATTACGGGCCCATCAAGGGTGGAAAAACCATTTATTTTTTGTATTGTGACGTCAATGTCACGTCTAATTGTTAAAAAAAAGAACAACGGCATAGGAGCAGCTATTGGTTGTAGCGATAATACTGACGTCACTTTGCACATTAAGGACGGATGATGAGTGTGCCATGGTTTTCAGTGACTGCTCTTTTATCCCCAGGCTGGCTTATCCGCAATATTTGGGAGAAGTAGTAACGTCAATATTATCGCCACAACCAATCGCTGCTCCCTACGTCGCCTTTTTTTAACGGTTAGACGTCACTTTCAACGGAAACTGGTTCTGCCGCTCTAAGATGGAGGACGACGAGTCCACTCGGTATATTTTAGGCGTGTTAGTTTGATCCAGTAACACCTTTTAGTAAATCGAGTAATTATTTTTACGTTTATATAACTAGCTAATATAATGTGTGCCTTGAAATGGGAGCCGATCGCTTTTACTTTATTCATTATAAATTTTCTCATTGGAAACTGTATTTAACCTGTAAAGTGCTTCTGTCAGCTATATATGATGAGCGTAGTAGCTTCCTTAATCATTTTTTTCTAATAACATTGATTAAATTTTTTTTTCAAAATGAAATTTTTCAAATCTAAGCGTATGTGCGGTATTAACGTATTTATATTGTTAGATTTATACTTGTTCCTTGTTGTTGCTGGTGCTGCTATCTTCCTTATTTCGAAGTGAATATTACTTGAATTTACCGTACATGCACCTCGTACATCAGACATACTAATAAACATGATTGGGAGGAGCAATCCGAATAGAAAAAATAATATTTTGGGATTCTACGGCAACACCTAAAATGAACTTAGGCGGATATCGTGATATAATTTCACATAATAATTTAGAAGAACATAACTTCAATGGATTACACAAGAAACCGCAGTCTTTCCCACAAGATAGATAAAACCAATGAAATCCCAACGATTTCCGACATGTATGAAATAAAAGCAAAGCGATGTGATAAAAACCAGATCCTTACCATCGTTTCGAAACAGTGATCTCAAAGGATGAAAAATTATTAAAAATGGTCTTGGACGGAAAGAACCATGGCACCAGCTATCGAGGCAGACTCCAACAAAAGATTAACGAGCGGCTTAGTTTATGATGACGTTTGCTTTATTGCGTAAAGCCAGGGCCACACTCGTGTCTGGCCTGGCCCAAAAGTCATTCGCAAATATTTGCTTCCATATTTGCCTTTCCCTGATGTAAAGAAACAGCAACGGTATAGGGTGGCTACACGCTGGCCCAGCCTAGCTCAATGCTCTTTGGCGACACGTAAGAGTTGTGTATAAACGGGAATATCCAAAGTTGCTAAAACGTTTCACGCAGTATGTAAAGGCCCTGACGGATAGCAAGCCCATAATGTTTTGTATAGCTAGACACTCTCTTGTGGAGCGTTAGCTTGCCGATGATATGAATGAAAAAAATGATAAAGAAGAATTATTTCACTTTTTCGTCGAAAAGATATAATTATAAAAATTTAGTGAACACAAACTGTACAAACGTTTCCATTAAATGCTTGCGATAAGAAGAAAGAAAAATTATATTTCAAATATAGAATCGGTAATTTTTTAAACCTATAGACTTTTCACGTATAGAATGTCTATATGTGTACCTCTAACGATAAACTTTTGGAAGAAATTAAGTTTACGTAGTCTTCCAAATTTGTTAAAAGCATAATTTTTCTTTTTAAAGATATCGTTGTATGTGCAATACGAATGTTAGTGGTATTATCCGAAAAGTAACTTTTAATGATATTGGTCGCTCTTTGTAACTATGTTGTAATGAAATTATGTTTTCGGTCCAAAAATTTTCATGACATTTCTATAGCTTTGCTTTGACAGAAAATGGTTTTGTTCGCACGTTCGAAAACTATAATGTATTCACTGTATTTCTTGGAATATCGTCCGTTGTTCTTGAATTTTTAAAAGTGCAATTTTGAAGCTTTTGCAACGTTTATACTAATTATATTTCCTCCGTAAAATAGCAAAAAAAAAAAAAAGGAACATCAACCATTGCTAACATGCTGTATGTAATATAAAAATTATTCAATCATTTCACTTCCCTTACAGTTAGCAAAATTGATGGCAGCCTACACATAACAAGCATTAAACAGAAATGAACTTCACGTTAGGTTCACAACACGTACACACACACGTGCCAACATGTACCAATTCGTTAGAAATTCCGTAGAGGAATGTGTGCGAGGTGCATGTATGGTTTAGTAGTGATGGTAGTACTAGTAGTCTCCAACATTTGGCAATCATTGCCAATGGAGGAGTGGCCACACTACTCGCTCATGACCGATTTTGGAACATATCCAGGATGAATACGAGTGTAGCTGTGACTTAATCGCATCAACACATGCAAAATGGAAAGAACATCATCATCAACTAAGAAAAGCTCGTTGCATTTTTCAATCTTTTGTTGATATTTGTTGATCTTTGTTACCGTCCACTATGATAACTGGCGCTATTATGATCCTTTCCATCTAAGACCATTTTAAATTAATTTTTATCCTTTGAGAACGGAACCCAGCGTGTTTCGAAACGGTCACAAGGATCCAGTTTTCATCACATCGCTTAATATCCATTTCATATTTGTCGACGATCGTTGAATTTCACCGGTTTTATAATTTCAATGGGCCTATATCGGTGCGCAACTTCTGGATACGGGTCGGAAGTGCCCTGCCGAGGAGTTCCATCTGGATTGCGCAAGTCGTTTCGGAAGAAAAGTATCAACACGCACAAAACAATAAATACTTAGGATGACCATATTTCTTCCACAAATATACGGGATATCGACAAGAAAGTTGTCAAGGCAAGTAAAATTGCCAATTATAGCCGAAAAAATTGTTTAAGGCATGTGAAGTTGTCACCTAATATCGCCAAAATTTATTTTTGAAAAATCTCCAATCGCAGATGGGTACAGAAAGTGAAAATGTAATTTATCAAAAAGAACTTATGTGTTTTTGACAAATATGTGAGATAAATATATTTATTTGACTATAGTTTATTATTATAGAGTCATAATTGACATAATATAAATTATAAGTCATGAAAAGTTCATGATTTCGAAACTCCAACTTAGCCTTGTAAATAAGTTGTAAATGTTTATATGTTGTAAATAAGCGAAAAAACGGAACATTTTATTAAAAAAGTTGGGGCCAAAGTTCAAAATTACAGAAATAACCTGTAAGATACGGGTCATACGTCAAATGCTCTCACTTTATATGCAAGTTTCTGGCCCGGAAGTGGCAGAAAAACCGCATATATATATGGCCAGCAGACTGAGAAGGTTGTGAACCGATCGTCTATATCAATAAGCAGTTTTATTCAGATGAGATGAATGAATATGATATTTGAGACGAAATAATTCAAATTATAAGGTGGAGACTGTGTGTTTTATAGGCGGGGTTTGTAATAAATAAAACAATAAACAACCACTACAAAATAGGGGCTAAGCGAAGATATTTCGATAAACCCATGATGAATTTTGAGCCCTGATAAATATCCATTGATAGCCACGTCTAAAGACAACTCGTAGTTGTCGAGAACTTTTGAGACTGTAAAGAAAGGGCCATTATCGAACATAAAAACCGAGTCAGAAGCCATAAATGGTGAAATATAACTTATCCAACGACAGTTTCTTGAAAAAGAAAAGAAAAAAAATCTTGGTAATGGTACGGATATGAGACTCACTACTGCAATAGTGATGAGATTGGCTCACTTCAACCTCTGCAATTACAGTTATCCAGCTTCATGGACTTTAATGCGATTTATAGCTGTTCGTTCTCCTCCCACGTTCAGTTCGAACGGACTGGTTTGCCACATAAATTCCGAGGAAACGGGCCAAAGAATGTCTCGATGTGAAAAGAAAAAATCTCATAGTGCTAAACTGAGTATCTTTCTTTTATAAACGTTAACAACTGTTTCAGGTGACCTACCATAGTTAGGCAGAAAGTGGTTTATATTTTTTGAGAGAACCAAGAAGAAAACCATCAATGGTGTAAGGCTATGAAAACGTACACAACCTCGGACCCTCGGGACGAATGCAGCCCAAAATGCGGTCCAACTTCGACCATGTATTGTTACGTCTACACCGACTAGTAAATATCGGTGCATTATATAAACTTTACTCCAGATAACTTTTCACCTATCGGAAGACCTGTATCAACACAAAGTATCTATCGGGAATAATTAAAACAAAGAAATAGAGGAGACCAACGAACTCATATATACACAGATGGCTGGAAAACTATCTCAGGAACACCAGCAGCATATGTAGTAGCGAAAGATCATAAGATCATCGAGTGCTGGAGTAGTAAGCTAAAAAAACGACAACAGTATCTTCCAAGCTGAATTACTAGCGTTAAATATGGCAACCATGAAAGCTCATGAACTCAACAAACAACTATAATCTATAGCGATAGCCTTTTGTGTCCCCCTCATCCTGGTCACGGCACCACTCTATGTCGCACCCTTATCACGACATATAATAATAATGAAATATCAGTACTCTACGTTACGCGCTTGCAGGGCTTTATCGCAGAATTACACGTATATAACACTGAAATATTGAAAGGACATTGCGAAAATCATGATGCTTCACTTTCACTTTTAGGATTACAAGTTAGTTTTATTCAGGTTATTCCTATAATCTTGTTACATTACACAAATAACTCAATATAGAATATAAACGAACAAGGACACTCTCATAGTACACAAGGATTTATACAGAAAAAGGTCACTCATAATAATTAATGACAAAATTTGGTCAACTCACCCATCATCACCTTCCACTGGCGATAAATATAAAATATAAAATATCCATCGGAGCGAGTCACCTCGCTTAACAATTCAAGGGCAGCTATTAATTTAAATTAAAAACATGCCATAATTAAAAAAAACAACAATAATTACACTTGAAAAAAAACCGCGTATTTTTTGGAAAAATACAAAATTTTTGATTTGGAGTGTATTTTTTTTGCGAATAAATGAGAAATTTCCGATTTCTTTTTTTTTTCTTTTGAGAAATTCCGATTTTTTATTTGCGAAATTTACGTATCCCTATTTATAATGTATTTTCTAATGTGCATGTTTTTATAAATAAATTGCCAAGGTATCCAGTCCGTGAGGAGAATGTGGCCGGGGTATTCTTTGGTCCAACTTCGATCCACAGAGAACAACAGGCCTACCACGATACAATTATTCATTAGTTACACTTCACTCATAGTTTGAAAAATTGATAAGAGATGGCAGCACTATAACAAGCGTTACACAGAAACCCATTTCACGTTAGGTTCACATCACATACACGCACATTTCCAGAATTGTGGGACGCGAAGTGTGCTGATCTTCCCGTTAGAAAGCCTCGAAACAAAAAGCATCATGCCCATAACGTACAAATAATCAACCATTACACTTCACAAGTTGATATATAGATGGCAGTACTGGAAAATTTCACACAGCACTAGATACGCACACTTCCGGCATAACACATTTGGTAGTAAATTGCCCATGGCGATAGATAGGAGTTTGAAAGAAAGAAAAGACCAAATATGGGCCCGCCAACGGGTTACCTCCCGCCCGCAAAAGGTGTTCTGGTGGATAATTATCAGTTGTTGAAGCTTACCATATTTGCTTCCTAAAATAAAGGCAAATCGATCCTTATGAGACCACCAAATATCACAAAAGAAAAAAAAAGTGAAATTGCCAATTACAGCCAAAAAAATATTGTCAAAGGTAAGTAGAGTTGCCAACTATCGCTAAAAAATTACTGAAAAATTGCCAATGGCGGAAAAATAGACGGTGTCACAGCAAGTTGCAATAGTATAGAAATTGTATTCAAGAGAAAATTGTGTGTTCGACAAATATGTGAAATGAGCATATTTATATGACTATAACTAATTATGGTAATTTTAGAGTCATAATTACGGTAAATTTTATAAAAAAAAAAAAAGATGCCGTGCAACCAAAATATCGGAAATCTTATGTAAAATACGGGTCATATGGTCACTCAATTTAAAACAATTTCCGGCCGAGGAGCAGCTGCAAAAATACTACTACTAAACCATACCTGCATCTCGTTCATATTCCTCTGCGGAACTTCTAACGAATTGATACATGTTGGAATGTGCGTGTAGGGTTGTGAACCTAACATGTTGTTTGTTACTTGTGTAATGCTTGTTATGCGTAGTACTGCTATCTGCCATCAATTTTTCTAACTATGAGTGAAGTTCAATGATTGAAGCGAAGTTCAATATGTGATTGAGCGAAGTTCAATGATTGAATAATTGTACCGTTGTAGGCCTGTTGCTCTCTGTGAGGAGACCATTTTAAAGGGGCGATCGGTTCCTTTGGTTGTGCAGCTATTGGCTACGATGTACATACAAATATCAAATGACTTGGACATAGGGTCGTAGCCAGAAATTTATTTCACAAACGAAGGGTTTCCCCACCCCGTTCTGTGTTCTGTATATCTTTTGGCTCGATTCACATTTTTCGCAACAAGTAGTGAGCTGTGATAGCTACTATCTTGAGTAGGCATTGGTAGCGGCGGATCTCAGGCCACATTATTGTCCTGCTTACTTGCCCACTGCCTACTTGCCCAAGCAGAAATTAAATGCTGAACGGGACCATTCCCATATATTAAATCTTTCCACTTATTCATTATATGAGACACCCAGGGTCGTTTCATACTGTATAATTTGATACTTAATACACTAATAATAATACACTAGGGCAGGCCGGGACAAGATAAGATAGAGGCACCTCTCTAGAATCGGTAAACGCTAGTATCCAAATTAGGGGTGGGGGGGGGGGGGTTCGGCACGTCTTTTCCCTACTAATCTCTACTGGCAGGATTTGCAGCCTCCAAATTACTAACTTTTCCCATATACCCTTGCAGATGGGTATCTACCGCAGATGCCTCCTACGGGTTACTTATTATAATTGAAAGTGCAATTGTCTTCACGCTTAAAGGCAATTTTTGAAATTACCCTAAAACTCACTATTTGTGGAATACGAAAAATTATATACTACCGGTACATGTTTTTAAAGAGTCAAGACACACTTCCCGGTCATTACCAGCATCATCGACTTCTTTTGTTTGCATATCACTTGTTGCAGAAAATAAAAAATAAATATGGTTAATGCAAATCCAATATTTTCGCCGAGATAAAGCACAAGTTAAAAAAACAAAAAAAAAAAACTAAACTGCAAACGATATGGTACGCATTTAGCAATTTTCAGGTCCGAGAACAACAGGAAGATTCGGGAATAACGACACCGAACGACAATGGCTAATGTGTTCTAGGTATTGCCTTGTTCTCTATCTCTCGGAACGATTCCGAATGGAAGTCTGATTAGTGCTCAGCGTTAATTTTGTGTTTTCCACTTGATTGTTCGCCGCTCGTGAAAAAGGCGCAGCGTGGAAATTAGTTTCCTTCGAACGAGTTTTTTTTTCTTTTTTTCAACTCCTTATATGTAGTTGAGTGTGTTATACGGAAGACAATTTCCACCTCGATTAACACATAACGATTCCTGCTCGGGGCTATCGACTAAATTCATTTACCAATTGAGTGAAAATCGATAATGCTATATGAGTCAATTTTACTGAGCTCATTCAGCTTCGCATTTCTTCTTTCTCGACAGGAATATGGATTATATTCGGTTTTAATCACGGAAGATCCATAGAAACTTTGATAACGTGCACTTCACTATGAAATAAAATTGGAGAAAATTAGACTCTGTGATGATCTTTTGCGATGGTTCGAGACTCATTGCCATGAACGAATACAGGTAGTTAGTATAATGAATGAAAATATCAATTATCTTGAAATAAAAAAAGGAATACCTCAGGGGAAACTACTGGGGCTACACTCTTTTTCAAATTTACATTAATGATTTATATGTCGTCTAAAATTACATGGTAAGATAGTGTCTTTTGTGGATGATACTGTTAACCACTTCGCTCACAAGCGATTGACAAGACACAAATACGATACGAGTTTTGATAAGCTTGTTCTAACGTAATGGCATGTTAGAAAAAGGAAGGAAAAAAAGTAGAAAAGTAGGAAAACAACAAATGAAAGGAAAACAGTATATTAATATACTCCATCTATATAACACTTACAGATAAGAGATAGTAGGTAAGAAGAATATTTCTTTTTTCACCCTCACCTCCCTGATTCTTACGACCCTCTTATATACATGTATATAGTAGAACCTATTTAGGCTTAGAATATAGAAGCTTTTCACCTCATCATCACGGAGATGAGAAGAACTACTTAATATAAGAATAACTGGTTAAATTATTTATATATGTCGAAGATAAAAATATTTGCCATTTGATTAGTAAAGTTGAAGATAATCTTAAACAGATTAACATGTGGTTAACAGAAAAAAAAATGCTCCCAAACATTGAAAAAAAATCATTGTGTCTAAAAAATAAAGATATAAAACCCGAAACCCCCAATATATTAATAAACTTACACACTTGTGAATATTATTCCCAAAGCTATTCTTGGAATCATATACAAAGCGTAAGAGAATATACATATTTAGGAGTTGTTATGCAAGACGATCTAAAGTAGAATAGTTCCACAATGTTTGTAGTAAAATTAGAAAAAAAATAGAGCAGTGTTATTTAGATTGATTGAGAAACATCACAAGTCCGGAACTCCTTAGGACCGGCATTCATGCATGGATCCAATCAAAAGTTACTTACTCAATGACAGTGTGGGAAGGCACTTACCACGATAACACCAAAAATTTAAATAATATTTACAATCCAATAAAATTTTAAAAATTCAATATTTAATAATTCATACCTACTGGAATCAGAAGTTTTAACGCTTGAACCGAGCAAGTCCATGTGTATAAATTGATAATTTTCATGGTAAAAAATCGATATTTTTTCATAAGTAACAACAACGATAGAACTTCAAATAGGTACAGTTTTTCCTCTTCAACAACAAAAACACATAAATACCTTGTTCAAAAACGTATAAATTACTCGGGAACAGCCATTTGTAGCAAAAATTGTCCAATTGTCCAACGTAAAAATTAATAAACATCACAAGGAAGAAATTATTACATTTGCAAATTCTATCTCAAATTTCGAAGCATTCATTGAAAGTATAAAGTACACAAGTTTGAATTCAATAAATAAATAAAAATCTGAAATGGATTTATAGTGTTACACACATAATATAATTACTGTTGCTTATTGATTACAGAAAAATCTTAAGCTCTGGGACAGATAAACTGGGTCCTCACAGCGCGTGAAATAAGGAAGGCAGGATCATGTTTCCAGTGGTGTGATGGTAGCATGCCTGCCCGGTTTGCAAGAGGGTCTGGGCTCGAGTCCCGGCAGAGACCAGATGACTCTTTCCGGGTTCACCTCGGCATAATATCCAGAAAATATTGTTGTTTTCCAAAGGAATGTTTACGAGGTGCATGTGTGACGTAGAAGTAGTGCAACAAAGCAACTTACGAGGATAAACAGTGTATGCTGATGTTATTTAGAAAACCATTTCATTACTATTATTATTCAATGATAATGCATTGATTTTTTTCAATAACTCCCTTGGTCGTTAATTCCTCTGTGTAATAGGTATTATTCCCATCAGAAATCATTTTCTATCCACCAAGTTATAAAATCTATCAAATGTACACATCAGTTTCTATCTCCCCTATTTTATTAACCTATCACTATTCCATTAACTATTGGCATATAAATGTAGATCACGCCAGACCCGTCATTCGCGAACAAGTCAATTATGTACCACACAAAAAGGGATCAATATATACATTTTTCTTATATCGTAATATACTTCTAATGTAAAGAAAAATAGCTTTGAGGAGGATAAAGAAGGAGAAGAAACGCATCCAAGAAATGCTTTTATTTTTATGCGGATGGAATCGACGATTTAAAAAAATAATAATAAAAACTTTTTTCTTGTGCTTTCGATTGTCAATAGCTGTCAACGCCCTGGGCAATTTCTCTTCGGGATCCGTTGAAAAATGCGATGTCTTTACCAGAGTTTTAGTAAAGCACCGATTACAGTATTTTTGCAGTTCCATACTTTTCATATAGCAATTTTTTTCCTATACCCTCCATCCTTCAATCATTTATACGATTGATATACGTAAAAAAGAAAAATTGCAAAAAAAAAATATATATATATAATAAATACATTCGTATATAACCAATACGTCTTTCACCTACGGTTCTGAAGCCACAAATGCTGAAGAATATTTCTATCCGGAGAATACAATGTCAATAAAAATTCATGGCGTAATAAATTCGTTTGGTTTTGGGTTCGGAGATATTTTCTAGAACTTATCCTACTCGTTAAAATAGGTTCAGGTAACATAATAAAATGGGATTCGAAATTGAATTACCGATACCGGGAGAGAGAAGTCGTACTTATTTTACTATTCCTATAGAATGTATATTTTTTTACATGTAAAATGCGTCTTTTATTCAGAAACATTGCCGAAGGAAACGTAAATTGAATTTATATATTTTATATTCGTTACTTTAGTTTGTTTTTAAATTTCAAAGTGATATCACAATGCTCCGTGATGCATTTTTCCACTTACACAACAGGCAGAGTTTGTTGTTGTGTACGAATATTTTGTAGAAATTTCTAATCAGTTGGGAAATAAAGCTTCTAATGCTTTTTGTACGGGGAGGGGGGGGGAGAAACCGTAATTTGAATTTCCGGTTTGATACGTTTTACGTCTCGGAACCAATACAAAAGAATTTAAATTAATTTCAGATCAGATGGGAACAGAATTTTTGTGAGTTAAGTAAAAGTTAGCTTTTCCGTCCCAAACTAATACTAAACTCTCGGTTCGAGTAAATATAACGGCAGCTTTTTTTATTTATCTTCTGAAGTTAGTTAATTGCGCTCTTTCCGAAGAAATTGGAGAGACATTTAATTTTTTTTTTCAGGGGCAAATTAAATATAGACCGTTCCAACTTTCCGAGAGAAAAAAAATGTGCTGTCATCTTTTGTGGAACTAGAAAAGACGTGCTGTGTGAAGTTTAACGCTCATTTTAAGTGAGTGACGCCATTCGTATTTTTCTCGAATTCCGCGTCTACGTGAAATCGGATTTTCTAATAGAGGGATCTGGAACTAAAAAAATAGCATATCTATCCAATACCGATTGAACACGGGCACACTCGTGGTATAGAAGAATACAGTCATACCTCGGCTAAAACGAAGAAAATTAGTTCCGGAATCGCGTTCGTTAGCCGAAACGTGATTTCTTAGGTTTAGGTTTGCAATATAAGCATTGTTTGCACAACAGATATATCTCTGCGACCCAGAGAATATCTGAATTGAATTGAGAAACACACTCTCAATTGCAAAAAGTTTTCAAATGATATGCGGTTTCTTAAAATGTCGCAATTTATTTGAGGTGTCGTATATATAAAAAGAAAGAAATTAACTGTTTTTTATACAGTAGGCCTACCCGTTAGACAGTACATAATGAACTATACACAAATAGAATGAATTCAACCATTTTATTTTATTCACAATAAACAACAATTATATTGTTTGAAAATTTCATAACTTTTATAACTGAATTTAATTTATGTTTCTTAAATTGTGAACCACAACCGCAACCATTACTTTTTCTCAAAAATTACTTTTATATAGACCTGGTTTGTTTAATTTAGACAAGACTCATATCTGGCCGATCGTACGTAGTGCCTGTGTGCGTAAATTTTCAAGTAGTGAAATGTAAATGAGGCTCTGAGAAGTAATTTACAAAAAATTTCATCTTTTTAAATGCAATATTATAGGAGATATTTGATTTTGATGTTTTCAGCATTTATCGCTAATGATTAAGAGTGTGGTTCACAATTTAGAAAACGTAAATTAAATGCAAGTTTGTAAAAGTTCTGAAATTTCCAAAAAATATATATAAATATGTTGCAGGTAGTAAGTATTTGAATGTAAGTTTCATACTTAAATTGTCAAACATTTTTAAATTTCAAACATAGATTCGAAAAACTTGAAAATCTTTATAAAAATGCAAACTTGTCAAAAAGACTGAAACAAACAGTTTGACAATTGGATTGAGAATTTACTGGGGAAGATAAAGCTACTGAAGACATTTTTATTTCAGGTTACGTACACAATTTACTCGGGTCCACCTACGTGATATATTATCTCATTTCTGTGCCTTGTGCATGCAGATGGAAAAGATAATCTCTTATAATGTCCAGATTGTTCAGTTTGATAAGAGTACTACACCTAAGAGTCTTGCACTGATAAAACATGTCCACTGAAAACCTAGAAGTCAAGGCTCTTATTTTTTAGTGCTTTTTTAGCTTTGCTTAATCCTTTATTTTACCCGGAATGGCCCAGAAGCTTTCTCAAAAAGAAATAGACATAAATCTATGGGAAGTAATTCTGTGGTGGACATAAATCAATCAGTTTCGAGTGACAGTGATTATGACGAAATGTTCCCAAAAACAATGCAAATTAAATCTAGCTGGGGATGATGATACCTCTGTGAAATGATAACTGAACGAAATATGCGAATTAACGTTTTCCATATGGCTTTAATCAAGAAATTCGAATTGGTAAGTTTAATGATTCTTTTTATATTGTACTGGAAAAACTTAGTGGTAATAGTTTGATGAAATTCGATTATAGATATCGGTGATTGATTTTTTTTTGTATTTTTGCCATTTTACATGTTATAATATTTGAACCACGAATATTTAGAAGTCAGAAAATATACGGAAAGTTGCAATAAATCAACATTTTCAAGCCTCAATATCTCGGTGAATTTTTTTTTTTTGGCGCAAATTTCTTTGCAATAGAGGTACTAATATCTCTGCGTGGTGTTTTTTATATGTTTCCGCATCAAAGTATAAATTTCAATATTTCTCAAAGTTATTATTTTATTATGGTGTCAATATCACATAGCTCGATTTTCTCTTTTTTCCTGGTAATTTGTCATACTTTTATTTCAGAATGTTACAATTTTTATCACTTTTGGGCACTATTCATGATTAACCACATAGGCTACTGGGAAAAATAATCACTGAAGGCACATGATGTACAGTGCGAGACATAATTATGAGACGCTTTTAAATTTTAGTGAAATCACAAGAAGGAGCGAAGTAAAAAAAATATAATAGATTCCGAGCTATTTTATGGTGGTGCAAAATAGCTTTGTACCAAATATTGGGAGTTTAAAAAAAAGATTTTTACATCATTCATGGGAAAAATATAAGACATCTACTGATTTTTGAGGGAAACGTAAAAAAAAATTCAAACAAATACATATAAATTTACCAAAATCAAAATCAACATTTTGTGCAATGAGAGTGTCACAAGAAACATCATTCCAAGCCTGTGATATGCTTGAACCTCTTCTTTGTGTGACCTGACTCGTGAATTGGCGCATTATCATGTAGGAGAATATCCAATTTTCGTCACAAAGAACTTCTTTATATAAACCAAGTTGCTTCTGCAAAAGTTCTACATAGCTTTTGAGTTCATCCCTGAGGGTAGAAAAACTACATCAGCATTTCCTTGGGCAGAAAATGCTCCCACAAACCATCACTGAACCACCGAGGAAATTTCCACAACATTTCTTCTCTCCTCATTTTGCTTCTTTTTTTTTTTCTGTAAGCCGAGGAATTATCCCTTTCTCATTCCACTGTTATTATCAGGCAACATAACAATAGTTTAGAGCAAATTACTTGAAAAATAAAGAATGGTGTTTGGTCAGGAAGGAGGTGGGGGTTCAGAAAGCACATTGAATACCTGAATGCATGTAGGAAGCAAAGTAACCAGCGTGTTCAAGGAAACAAATCTATTGATAGGGGAAGTGTACAATGAACGTACTGCACAAGTTTTTTCAATGTTGTCAAGAGAAGTGCATGTTTTTTGTCGCTGGTCCATTTCCCAGAACTATCATCTCCCTTGATTTACTCCATTTCAAATTATGTCGAAAGATGGTATTCTTTCAATATCTGAGAAACGCGAAATTTAGGATTATCAAACAATAAGGACTGAAAAAATGCAATGCGGCCATTGTTTTCCTTTGTTTATTTTGTTTCCGTACTTATAAAAAAGGCATCTCTAAATTTATGCAGAATTAAAATAATTTCAGAGGTGAGTGTAAAAGCTGTATCTCTAATTTTGTATCAAGAAATATTTAAGTAACATTTTACAGTTTTTAAAATTTCACGAATTTTCTCATCTTAAAATTAAATGCGTGTAAAATAGCTTATTTTTTTATGGAATAACATTAATAAGACATTGAGATGCAGCAGTTTATAATGAACGAGCGAATTTATGTAATAAAGCCTCTCCGAAACGCTATTCCAACCATCATCCGATATAGCACCAAACTCGTTATACCGCCAAAATTCTTTGGGGCGGATGGCGGCATTACAACTGGATTCGACTAGATTTTAGAAACGCCGCCCGGTGGCACGCAATAGGCAAATTTCATGAATTTTCCTTTGTGGCAGCTCTGTACCCAATGGCATTTTTCCTACTGATTAGGTAGGTATAAAGAGGGAATGTGTTTTTATTGGTTCGTTATCCAGTCACGTGAAAAAATGAATTGCATAAAGTAATACATTCTACAGAACGGTAGAATGATGGAAACGAAAATATGTTATATTTCTGTCCTAATTTCTTACTGGAATTCACAAAAATTTTAAAATATCGAAAACTATCTCTTAGACGTCCTTGTATTTTCACTAGCAATTTATTGTAAACAATATGCCTGTACTAAAGTTTCATTATTGTGGAAATATACTTTCCGTTTTTTTTCTTGAGTATTCGTGGTGCCTTATAATTATGTCTCGCACTGCATTTTTTTAGGTGACTGTAGCAACTTTCCCGCAGCTAAACTGCCTTCCATATGCATTAATATAAACTGTACATACGCAATACTTGTGTGATACATTCAGGTTTTAGTAGTTTCCGGATTAGATTTCACATCTTTCAAGTTTCACAAACACCAAAACAACCCGTTCACACACTTGAAGGGTCTGAAGGAACGAAAATACCTCAGATTATCACATTTAGTAACCCTTTGCACCGTAAGTAATATATAAAATTGATCTGGACATAGCAATAAGATAGAAGTGAGTGACTTTTGGAAACTAATAGACTGGGAGAGTTCGAATTCCCTCCATGAAGAGTAACAGGAGTAACACTCATTCGTGTTTTTTTTTCCTTTCCAATATTTATCTTGCAAGCAAGGAGGCAACATGAAATGTCATTTTATGGGAAAAAAACTAGCGTGATTTCCCAACTGCTGCCAAAGTCATAATTTCTTCCTGTGCCAACCACTCGAGAATTACGAAATAGTCTAACACTACGTTACTTTTGAAAAACAGCGTTGTGAAATTTTACGATAGGTTCAGTATTGAAAATGAAGGTGTTTCCTTTTTATCATTTGTTTTATAAAGCGATTTAAAATAACAGTTGAATTAAAATAATATATAAAATCGAATCCCATTTTAATGAACTCTAAGAGAATGGAGAAATCACTTCGTTATAACAAAATTTCGTCATAAAGGAATTCAAGGTATTTGCATTTCTCCTACGTAAACTTATTTGGGGGGAATAGAAAAGTGTTTGCTAAAACGAGATTTTCGCTATAACGGTATTCCTTAAAACGGGATATATATATCCCGTATTGTGCAACCCTTGTTCCCCGAAGCCCGCCTTCTCAAAAACATGTTGGACGAAAAAGACAAAAGACAAAAATGTAAAAAAATGCAATATTTGAAAAATATATACACCAAAATGTTATTTTTGGGCTTTTTAATTCATTTTTGACATTTTTCGTTATCTTTGTAAAATATTCCTTGTAATTATTGTATCCCTGTAACTTTGTATATATTTTTCTCATGCTTCTTTGAGCTTTTAATCTGAAGCTCTGTATATATTTTTCAAATATTGTATTTTTTAACATTTGTCATTGTCTTTTTTTCGTCCAACATATTTTTTTGAGAAGGCGGGCGTCGGGGAACAAGGGTTGGCATTTTTAATGCAATTAGGCACAGCCACCCTTCAGAAACGCCTACACTTTTCGAAATATCAGGGTTCTCCCCGATGACGACCCACGGCATAGGTTCTATTTCACTCTTACAAAATTCAATTTCGTTTTTCTTTTTCTTAAAATAATTCTTTTTTTTTTGTATACATATATATAATACGGTACAATATACAGGTTCCACAGGTAACAGGGCATATGGTATTTTATTGGTGAATCGTTGATACTGGAGGCATACTTCCAATTAGAAAAAATTCGAGCATTTTCCCAACTCTGACAAACTTTTAAAGTAGCCTATTGTTCAAGTCGCGTCCCGTTTAGTGTATACGCAAAATTGGTGACGATGGAGCTTAAATTGTAGATTTGTATAAAGAACACAAGCATTCACAGACAGAAAATTAATTATATGTATATATATATATATATATATAGATATAGATATAGATACGTACAATATATGGAAATATAAATGGCAACTTGTCTAATTTTTAAATAGAGTCTAATTCAATGTCTCTCTATGAAGTATCCAGAAGATTTGGAGCATATAATATACACAATACCGGAATAATTTTTATATTGGTTTCGATTCTCCCTCATTCAAGAGGATTTTCCCTAATCCGACTGAGCCCGATTAACTCATATCCACCTCGTAATATTTTTATAGATGCAACTCCACTAGTCTTTCTGGAAAATATCGAATCATTTCGTGTCAAATGAAAGATTCAGCTAAGCTTCTTAGCAGACTAAAGCTGGTGTTGGTTGTGTAAATATTGTAAAATAAAAACACGTCTCCAGTATCGCATCCTACTGTAAATTCCCATTTATCCAATTTTTCAAGGTTTAAGGCGTTCATTTTAACCTTCCTTAAGTTTTTTGTCTTTTTTGCAGACACGCAAAAAAGACAAAAGTCCCTCTCTCTATATATATAAGTCTCAAAAGTCTCTCTCTCTCTATATATATATATATATGGAACGAATTAACTGATTTTCCATAGAAACCTACGAGAAATCTCATTTCGGTAAACGAATGTGATTCAGGAATAAATTATCTTCGTTGGCCGAGTTATCACTAAAGTAATGAATTCAAGAATATATAGTAGAAATTTTAATATTTAATACAATAAAAATGTCTTTGAGTAAAAAATATCACTGTAATTTAGTATACCGGGATTTTCTTTCGCCTCGTACACATACGTGACATCACGGAATCGACTTCCACAATTTTTGTTTTTTCATTTTGACATGCAATTCAGAAATATGTATTAGTATACGCGATAGAAATATCGTTATTGCCTGAAGGTATGGGAATCAGAAATGAGGGATCGAAAAAGAAAAAGAATAGTTAGATTTCAGAGAAATAAGAGTTCACAACTGAAAAGCTTGTCATCGACATGACGTCTTAAGATTTTTCGGCATCTTTTGCCACCCTTCCCTCTCACTTTTGTGCCAAGATATTCTCTCTTATATCTATATGATATATATATATATATATATATAATTTTTCTTTTGCTCTTTCTCTCTCATCTACCTTTCCTTCCTTTACCTCTTCTTGTAAAGTAGTAGAATGGCTGCAAGGAATGTTCCAGCAAAGTAAGTTCCGGAAAAGATGTTTGGAGAAAGATGTTCTAAATCCTTGACAGCAACATGGTCATGAAAGCTTTTTTTTTTATTTATTTACTCTTTTTTGTTGACTCGAAGAACTCCAGGTGCACTTATGTATGAAACATGGATTATTGGGCTGTATAAGGGTAAAGATATAAAGTATGAAGAAACGTTGAGTATTTTAGTAAAAAAAAAGTTTTTCTTGAGAGCACTCAAAAAAGAGAGAGATGGAAAAAAAAAAAAATTGGGCTTAAGTTTTTTGGAATCCTACAGAACATACGAATGATCTTCTTTAAATCCTTGTCATCCGGGTGAACATACCTCATTGAATGACTATAGCATAATTCGGCTACTGAAAGACTACAAATTAGTTATTTTCAGAAAAGAAATACCATAAAACATGTCTTATTAGCTTCTTACATCGTACTTGCACGAGATTATTTCACTTGAAAATGATCGCAAGAATTTTTATTTCTAAATATTATATTCTTTACCGAAAAAAGAAAAATGCTTCGCATGTTGAAGTTTTATGTGAGAGACGTTTATGTGTTTTAGTGAATGTCATTCCCAGCTGTTATGTGTTTTATAATTACACATAGAAAATTTATATTTGCGGGAGAAATTTCAAGAGTCTACTACGACTGGTTTGAATAACAACTGGTCAAAAATTCTTCTTTATTAAAATGTTTGGAACGATATTGATTTTTGAGTTGAGAGAAATTAAAAATATAAAAATATTCTCCTTATATTTGAAGAATCTGGAATTATATCTGATACCTAAAGTATTCTTTGCTTTCAAGTAGAAATCTTACGAATAGGTGTACATCTTTTCAATCCTTGGGGATCTCTATTCTAGAACAAAGGTTTTTAACGTTTCATGTCTGAAGAATTGGAAATGCGTAGGAGGTTGCATATCCCTAGAAATACCCAGGGGGGCGCGTCAAATTCTAGACATGCGTAAGAGACTTTCGTTTCCCAGGAAACGCACAATATGCGATCATGCTCGTAGAAATTCTTGAGAGATATGCTCTTTTTTTTTATACAATGTCATGACAAATTATTTTCACTTTATTACTTTACTCGCTTTCTTTGCCACGGCGGTTTATTTTTCATGTACCCTTAGATATCCCTTCAGTTTCCCTAGGGGTTCGCGTATCCGTACCCAAGGACGTACGTAGGACCAAATTTTCGTGGGAGGGGGAACTGTAAATCTCTTCCAAAGAAGTTTCTAGTTATCTTAAATTAACAGAAATAAAAATAAATGTAACATATAAAGGTATTTTCTTTATCAGATGTTAATTTATTTTTCACAAAAGTACTGTAAATATTGGATCACTTTAAAGAAAGGTCCCTGACCCCCCACCCCCCAAAAAAAAAAACATTATATAGAAATAGCCCTCTGATTGTAGCCCTCTTCAACGTACATTAATTTTGTTCACGGAACTCGAACTCACAACCCGAAATCGTCTGTTATCACCACAAAATCTGTTGATCGTGACAACACTCGATTGTCCAAGAAATATGTTATCGTAATTTTGTACATTTAATGTATTCATTTTTTTTATTCAATGAACACAGGAGTGTTCCATTGCACCAAAGCTGGCTGGGCTGGGCTGGAAAAGGTCTCGGCAACGCGTAAATAGGAATCATAGAGTTGTGGCATTCATTCATTCTGCCCCCTTCTCCTCTACCTGTAAAAAGTATCACTACCACTACTATTACTACTACTAAATCCCACATGCTCCCCGTCCATATTCTTCTGCGGAACTTCTAACGAATTTGTGCATTTTGGAATGTGCGTGTATATTATTTATGTGCGTGTATAATATTTGTTATTATGCTGCCATCTGCCATCAATTTTTGAACTTTAAGTGTAGTGCAATGTTGAATATTTGTACCGTTTGTATGTTGCTCTCTGCGGCTGACCATCACTGTGACGCGGATGTGGTTCGAACCTTGGTCCTCGCGATGCGAGTCCGTCACTGCGACCATAGAAACCACCGCTGTAGATTAGAACAAACATGTAGTAAACAAAAATGACGTTTGAAACAATGAAGTACAGGACACACCCCGCCATCACGTCTCAGCGACAGATATCGAAGCGTTTCCCAAGGATGGGTGTATAACAGAAGCTAAGAACATAAAATAATAATCATGAAAAATTTCCGTTCATGATTCTTACAAATAATTGGTTCTCGTGAAATTCTAAAATCACCACCAGAAATAAACTAAGACAATTGTTTCCGAAAAAAAAAAATCATTCGAATAAAATACGACAAACACCTTCAGCAGTTCCCGCAGGAAATATTCTATTCGACAAACATTAATTCATCATTCTAAAAAATAATAATATTGTTATGATTATTAGTTATAATCTCATGACAACAACAAGAATATTTTTTGGCTCATTTCTTGCCCCGTTTCACGATGCGTACGTTAACAAGACATGGCGAGAAACAACCGATCTTTATCTTTTCCATCTCTTCTGCGTGAATTTTCTGCGCATCCTGTCTTTTTTATATGTATTATTATTTTCGTATCCCTCATCGCTGGTGTGAGTTCATCCATCTTCGGAAGTGATTATCGTTCGGAACATCCATCCCGAGGCTCCAAAACAGTTTCAAGCCGTGGAAAAAAACAAGAAATGTGCAGCATTAGTAACGAAGATATCGGAAGAAGAGAAATACATGCAAGAACAAGTATATATATAATAATAATATCGGAACTAACGTTTTTCACGTACTTCAAACTCGTAGTTGACATTTGAGTAATGAACTCATAGCATTTATAAATGAGATTAAAAGTGAATGTTTGCCTTTGGAAAACGAGCTTCATAGTATCATTCCTCTACAAACTTTAAATATAATTAATTAATTATATTCTTTGCGAAAACAAAAAAAAAATAGAATGGTGATCAATGATCTTTATACAACTGAGATTAAATTAAATCATTATTGCGTTATATACAGGGTGGGCAAAAAGTCCGTAAAAAATTTAAAAATTCATAAAAACCGGTAAAATAACCGAAATAAAAAACGGTTTGCAGCGTAAACCTAGCATTGCTGGGTCACGGGAATTTTTTTAAGAGAGGGGAAAAATAAATCAAAAATAGCCGATAGGTGGCGCTGGTACGAGCGACTTCGGTGGAAATATGCAAATGAGAAGGTTATAAGGACTTGCGCGTTCCCAATCCACAATCACCGTTGTAAACCATGTATGTGAACAAGGATGCTGAGTGCGAAGGATGAAGCTTTGTTGGTGAAGTTGTTTTACGTCAACCTGTGATGATTGTGGTCATGTGGAACACATTGTTGTTGTTAGGAACCATCGAGTCGATTCCGACTTCTGTTGACTCTATAGTTGACTCTCATAGTTTCTCAACTTTTTTTGTTCCATCGCCCCATTCTTTAATTTTCAATTCAATCTTTCAATTTCAAATTTATTTTCAATTTGTGTGAATACATGTTCTTTTTACTATTGGCAACCAAGGAGACGAGATGTCCCATACTCGTTGTTACAATGAATAGGTTTATAAAATATAGTTCAGTGAAATTATTTTCAAATATATGATTGGGAAAAAAAACAATACAAAAAGAAAGATAGTGGTTACGAATAAAAATAGCATAATTATCAGAATATAAATAAAATATGTTAAAGATAAATAATAAAGGATATCCTCATGCAACGGTGGAGGTGCTTTAAAAATTACATTTGAATAATATCAACATAAATTCTTAATAGACTTAATATTGACCCCAAATACACAAAAGAAAAAAATATCAATAATATGTTAATGATGATATACATAATAAATATGGAGCCAGCACATGAATTTGTAGAGGATTATGGAAGGTGATTTAAAGATATGATTTAATTAAGCATGATGTTAGAGGATGTAATCAGAAATGGGACTCAATGTTAATGAATTCGAGCAGGTAAAGTTTGAGGCGTTTTTTAAAAGAAATAAATGCACAGTAGTGTCAGTGATTTCTCTGAGTAGATTATTATAGAATTTCGGAATCGGAAAGCAAAAGTGCTTTTTAAAAATATTTTTATGAACTAATGGAAGTGAGTAGATGACATTTAGACGAGCAGAAGTACGTGATACGTTAAGAGGTAAGGAGTATTAGTGTTTTTTATTATTAATAAGGATTTATAAAAGTAGAGGTAACGCACTGGGAGAATTCTCAATCGATGAAATTGATCAAATAGAGAGGTAGCATAATCATTAGTGATGCATCTGATAGCTTTTTTTTGGAGAGAAATATTAGGCTTAATATTAGTTAGATAATCTCCTCCCCAAACTGAGAGACCATACATTAAATATGAATGAAACATTGAATGATAGAATGTTATGAGAAAGTGGTTATTAATGTACGGTTTCAGATGATAGAGCTTATGTAAAATGAAACGGAGCCGAGTTTGAAGTTATTTAATATGCGAATTCTATTTCAAATTTTGGTCAATATGAACGCCAAGGTATTTAATGGATGTTACTTGTTCAAGACATTAGCACGTGCACGAGGTGAAATGCGAACAGACATGGAAAGTTATATTATGGTTGATTTGATTAATGGATTAAAGAGAAAAATTTATAAATTCACTTTTTGTTACATTTATTTGTAAATCATTACATTGAAACCAATTTCTAATTTTGATGATGTCATTGTTAATAATGGCAGTGAGTGCCAAATACTCCGTTCCTAAATAAAGTATGACTGTGTCATTAGCAAAGGTGATAATTTTACCTTCTATGTCGAATTTACAAAGATCGTTAATAAAGATTATGAATAGCAGCGGACCCATAACCGATCCTTGAGGGACTCTCATTTTTATTTGCATGATATTACTCAGAAATCTATTGCATTTTACCATCTGGGTTCTATTGTCGAGATAAGATTTGATGATACTAAATGCATTTCCTCAAATTCCATAAGCATATAATTTCAAGAGTAGTATGCTATGATTAACACTGTCAAAGGCTGTCTTGATATCTAGAAATACTCCTATTGTTGTTTTTAGAATGATCTATATTCTTATAAACAAGTTCAGTGAATGTCAATAGAGCATATTCTGTATTTCTGACAGGTAAAAAACCATGTTGATTTTTCGAAAAAAAATTATTAGTAGATAAAAAAAAAGTAAATTCTGGATTTAATAATTGTTTCAAAAAGTTTAGAGGTTTGACATAAGATAGAAATAGGTCTATAGTTATGCAAACAATTTGAATCTCCAATTTTGTAAATAAGGATCACAACTGCTGATTTGAGAGACTTAGGATATTCCCATTTTCAATACAATTATTTATAAGATCTGTAAGAAGTTGTAAAGTACAGGAAGGAAGAATTTTTAAAGCCTTTGCAGTTATGATATCAAAAAAAGTAGCCGAATTGCGCAAGGACCTTACAATTTTTGTAATTTCACCAATATCTGTTCGAGCAAGAAAAATAGAGTTTTCATTGGATCATACGAATTGTATAAATATATTTTGTACAATTGTATGTTGCGTAATATTTATGAAATGAGTGTTAAAGTTATTAGCAAGGAGGTGTAAATTTGTTTCGGTGGGTAGTATGCGATTTTTAATGTTGGATCCTAGTATTTTATTCGTTAGTTTCCAGCGTTCTGTTGACGTATTGCAATTTGAAAATTGTACTGTGCAACAGTTTTGCTTAGATATTTTTATTTTGTCTTTGAAAAACTTTGCAATAGTTTTGTAAGGATGTTTGGTCATTATATCGTATGGATATTTTTTAGTTTTTAAATATAATTTTTGTTTGATCTCATTTAAGTGGGCTAGGTCTGAATTTATCCAAGGTTTGTAGGATTTCTTGTTAGGAGTTTTATGGCAGTATTTAGAATGATTGTGTATTAGAGTTTGCAGTTTTAACATAAATTCAAAGATGAGTCCAGGGGTTTGGCTCTTAAAAACAAAATTGTAGTTTTCTAAGTAAGATGTTAATGTGTCATGAAATGCATTTTTCTAATGTATTTCTCCATCTTCTCATCTGATTTTAAAGCATGATAATTGACGTTTAATTTGCAAATAATAGGGAAATAATCTGTTATTTCTGTATTGTAAATAGATGATGAAATTTTATTCATTTTATTAGCTCTTCAGAAATTTTTTCTCCTAATCGCCCCCAACGCAATCTAACTCATAGGATCCTGTTATACCCGTAGCTTCTACCGTCCCCCTGAAACTTTCCATCGCTCTCAAGGGGGGCGTTCACGCCCACGTTCGGAATCACTGCTATAGATAATGACTCTCCAAGCTGGTCTCTCATTCACAGCATTCCTCAGTTGCGCTAGCTTCATTCCTACAAATCCACTATAAATTTGAAAAAAACGCAAACTGATTTTTTTATTTAATGTTAATCAAATATTTAATTTGTCACAAGTACATCGTTCCATTCATGATTGAAATAAACAAAATTGATGGTGATTAATAAATAATTTGTTTGATTACGTTAAAACAAATATTTTGCTTAGACTGCAAAATCGACGATAAGAAATTATAACAGTAATTTGTAATTGCATAGGTATTTGTTTAAGGATATATATTTATTTACACAAATATATAAATATATAAATACCTATACTATTTTTAATCACATAAATTACAAATATTGCAGATAAAATTATTCTTATTGAGCAATTATTTGGTTGATCGTAGTCAGCTAGACTGATTCAGAAAAGAGTCTGATTAGATGAAGGTATATATCTGTATTTAATGAACTATCAATATCATATGTACTGCAGTTCTCCGGTTATTTCATGATTTAATTTACTTACAATTTTTTTTGGGATCAATTTGCCTTAATTGCAAATTAAAACATTTTGTGCATCTAGCTTCTTTCTTCTGAGAGAATATGAGCAATTATTAATAATTGAAGATATCTTTAAGTATTGCTGGACAAGTTTTAAAGTTTCACTTGAAATTCATAATAATTCATATAAAGTAAATGAATTTACATTGCAGGATTTTGAAATTAAACGAACTGCAATGTGACGTCATTATATACATTTAAAATATTGGAAAAAAAACTAACCATTCTTGCTTCTGAGATGCCTCGTTGCCGGGGCTGTGCAAATGTATTGCCGGAAATGCCCGGGGGCACCTAAAAAGTTTGACCAGACATGAAAAAACCAAAATATCTTAACATTTTTGATTCCGTGATGTGAATGTGTGGTCAAAGTATTTTGATCTATTTTCACAGTCCTACTATTTACCAGCCCGTGTGATCATGGGCTCTCACGTACTGCAGCAACTGGGCTGTTTTGTTAAACAGAAAAATCTCACTTTCAGTTTAATAGCATACGCTATTGGTATTCATGGAAGTAGAGAAAACATTTCATAGTTTGTTTAAACACGTAAAAAATATATATAACGCCACAACAATATATTTTTACAAAAAATTAACCATACTGTACAGAATCCAAAAAGGGATAAAAATTCTCGATTTATTCTAAAATTGTAGAAAAGTTTTATGCACACCCTCTCTTCTACACACAATATCGGAAAAAATACCCACATCACAGAAGTGTGGGACCTTTGCTGTCACCTAGCAAATAAATCTAAGCTATCTGCTATAATTTTTTTCATGTAAAATTAGTTTTTTTATAGTTATAAACCGGTACGCAGAATAAAAACTAACAAAATGATTTAATAATAATTCCATATATTATTAGTTTTACGTTGCATACCGGTGTGAATTTTATACGCCAAAACGCTGGTTAATAAATTTTTATGTTAGTCACGGAATCACTTTTTGTAAACATCAAAAACATAGTAACCAGTATTGTGGCATATAAAATTTACACCTGTATGCAGCATGAAAATAAAAAAAAAATTGTTTCGACCGACGTGTTGCTCATTTCTGTTCTATGCATCGGTTTAAAATGAACAATCATTTTATTATGAGAATTGCAACAGATAGTTTTGGTTTCATCCAATAGGCGACAGCAGGTTCCCAGCTTAAAGTGGTTTCTCACATTTACAATAGCAACGTATAAAAATATGGAATGTAATACCGATAATGAATACCGATGAAATTTTTGTACAAAAATAACTTATAAATAAAAAAATTATCATCATCATCATTACCATCAACCATTTTCAATCCGTTGCTGGATGAAGTTTTTCTGAAGCTGGCTAAATTTTTCCATTTTACTCCGTCTGATGATTTATAGCCATCCAGTTGACTGTAGCCAATTTTCGGATCTCGTCAATCCATCTTATGCGGGGACGCCTTCTCGGACGTTTAACACCATAGGGGAGGGGGGTAGCAAGCCAGAATACTTGTGGTCCATCTCTTGTGCTGTCTTCTCGCAATACGTATATCCAGCCCATTTCCATTTTAAACGTTCAATTCTTTCCATGATACTCGTATCATATACCTTTGTGTGTTGCTTCTTACCCAAGTGATTTGTTTTCTGTCTCTCCTTGTGGTGCCTAACATACATCTTTCCATGCTCGTTTGTGTTGTCTGTAGCCTTGTATTATCTTGCTTGTGAGTGTCCATGTTTCAGCTTAATACGGCAGTGCTGGTAGCAATACCACTTGTTACCGCGGTACACTTGTTAAACAATTTTCTTTTCAAGCATAATGGCACGTGGCCATACACAGTTTTTGCCAAAAGTGCTCCATCCGATCCTGATTCTTCTGTTTACTTCGTTAATGATTCCGTTGCCCATGGTAATTTCTTGTCCCAGGTATGCATAGCTTTCTACTAATTTTTTTTCTGCGTTGTTGAGCAGGATCTTCTTCTTCGAAGCAAAGGAGTTGAACATAACTTCAGTATTTTTCGCTCATGATCATTTTTTAGAGGGATTTTTGGCCATATTCCTAAACTCTGGCCATTGCTGTTGGAGGAAGCCCATTTGCGTCCGTTCACCACGAGCTAAACAAAGCTACTTACAGGCTGCACCACGAAGGTGAGGATTGGACCTTAAGCCTCTACACCTAGTCGATTCTTTTAAGTGCTCATAATGAAGCAAGAGCATATCGCGCATAAAAAATATTGCTTGAAATGAAGTAGCTTTGCATTGGGACTCCTGTTGCCACCTTTTGAGCACGGATGTTTTGACCATAGTTATGGCCTAGTTGT
This sequence comes from Pholcus phalangioides, assembly GCF_987345545.1. Classification (NCBI taxonomy): domain Eukaryota; kingdom Metazoa; phylum Arthropoda; class Arachnida; order Araneae; family Pholcidae; genus Pholcus; species Pholcus phalangioides. The sequence continues at coordinate 95,427,025 of NW_028301608.1, read as the reverse complement.
GTGAAATTACGGTATTTATTTGTAAGCGCATTTATAAGCTCGGATTATTAAGCAAAGTATATAGATGTGAAATAATATAAGTCAGAAGGTTACGAGAGAAATTTTCCTCCTAATATTTTATTTTTCACCGGTTCACAAATTATTTCTCCCGTTTATGCCGGTGGGCAAAAATTTCCACTTAATTTTAGCGACCTAAAATGAGGACAAGATTGAAGTACACTAAGTAAAACCGTACGAGGCCCAAACTTTTAGTGTCAATAATTTATTTCATCCATTGCCTTAAAATTCATCACTATAATGCGTTCTGGATATTTTCTTTCAAGATGTCCCAATTTTTATCAGGATTTGTTCCGGTTTCTCAGTCACATGTTCTAGCCATCCCATCCTAAGCCAAAGCCTACGGTCCGGTCCCATACCATAAATCGGCGATGATTCTATAAGCGAGGTGGATTCTTTTCCGACGCAAAATAAATTGATTTTCTGAGATCTACATGTTACTTGTATATTGTTTCTCCCAATTAATATTTTTCCATGATAAACTATTCAAAAAGTACAAAGACATTATTTTCAACCTTCATAGTTCATTAGTTTCTTTAATATTTGTGAACAAAATTAAAATTTAAAATTTTATTTATAGTATCGATTCAAATTTAGATTATATAGAGATCGGTTTAACTGCTTTATATTAATATGTCCCCAATATAATTCCGCTCCCTTTTCCTCTAAAAACAATACCAAATCTGTAGAAAATACAAAAAAATATTCTTATAAAATTTGAAAATTTTTTAATAGGAGAAAATGATATCACACAGATTAATAAAAAATACTATGGGGATAACTGATACGAAACGATGATAAACATCAATTTATAGTATTAAATTTTAGTTGCTTGCCACGTGTCGTTAATTAATTTATTTACGCATACATTAACAGTTGACATTTACCGGAGATTAGATATTTTTTTTTGCAGAAAATCATTTGGAAAACATAAATTTGTAAGATTGAGTACATAAACGATAAATAGAATGTACAATGAATACAGAACAGGGAGTTATTACGAGGATTTCAGGTGAACAGGTAAACCGATGTGAATTTTTTGTTTATTATTTTTTTAAATTCAATAAGGTGAGAAACTAAGGCTAAGAGAAACAATAAATGAATAAAGAAAAGATGAAATTCTAGGGGAAAATTATAAGGTCATATTTTTTAATTTTACGTAGTAATATTTTCATGGTTTTAGGCCATAAATGCTTGCATATTTATAAGATTTTCAGGCCGTAAACATCCGAGCCCTACCTATTAGATATCGTAATGTGTCTTTATGACATGTTTTTAATGAATAATTTTATCATCATTGCGAGTTCAAATCCATATATGATTAAAATTACTCTGATATATTCGCTGCTATAATACGCTCGGTATTACGTCGTGATATTTTGAAATAATTGATTTATGTCGTGACAGCTAAAAAATTCTTTGAGTCTTGAATTTTCAATCAATATTTTTGTTTTTCCGATTCAATACTGAACCATCGTCATTTTGGATGCCGTATTTCTCAGTAAACAAGTTTTGTCTGGGAATTATTTCAACAAGCTTACTTTTACTTTACGTAAAGTACGGGATATCCCATAAATTCGTAAGCAGTTTAAAAGTGCATGAAAACGAAGGCATTTAAATGCGGTTTACAAAAAAGTTGCTTCGCACGACAGGAAATATTTTTGGCTAAGAAAAGTATTTAGTTCACATTTTCATCGATAGAAAGACGATGAAGGAAAAGGAATCAATGAATTCAGAACCTGAACCATTCTTCAATATCTTCTGTGTCCAGAATGTTCGTAAACGTTCAGCCGGTGATTCGCGACTTTTTGAAGTAAAACAACTTCACTTATATTTTATCCACCTCTTTCAACATCAAAATGAAAACCTTATGCAAGCTTCAGCAACAGGAAAATTCAGAAATGAGTTCTTAATCGAAGACTCAACATTTTATAGAACTGACGTGCATGTTTCCAGTAGTTTATTTCGTGTCTCATCCTATAATCCAAAAAAAAAAAAAAATTTAAATATTTTTTTTTTCTGTACCAAAATTACCCTATTTCGTGAGAATAACTTTCACGCAAACCGCATTCGAATATACCAATCCATTTAGTTTTTATGAATTTTTAAACTATTTAAGAAATTATGGAACACCATGTAAAATGTTGATAAGAATTGCGGTAATTTTCATTATTGAATTTAACTCAACAAGAAAAGATGATAGAAATATAAACATAATACAATTATATTATTATATATTATATGTTATATATACTACCTTTGTGCACATGGATAAAATGAAGATTATTCATTTATCTCCCACAACACAGATTCAAACAACCAACAAACAAGATTCACACATTAACTTTTTTGATATTGTTCTGAGTGTATGTGGGCATTGTAACATATTTATGTTGTCAAGGTCATGATTTTTTCGTGTTTCTTGCGGAGCTGCAATCTGGCTTATATATTTTGAAGTAAAGACGGTAAACGGTTTTTGAATTCTCATGTTACGTTAGCATTATATTGAATTTCTCCCTGATCTCTGAGGAAAGACTTATTTTTTCAAATGAGAGACAGGCTTACATCCGTTCCTCGAAGTTGGAAAACCGCATAAAACCAACGTAAGCATTACTACACTGTGGGTCAATGAGTTTCGGACATGGATCCTCACGATGAGAGTCAAACACGAAGCCGACGCGACACCGCACAGACGTTGCTGTTTCGTATCGTGTCCATTATATTTCACTAAAAAATTACATCAATAGAAATATAAATTAACGGAATTATGTTCAAATGTTTGGTTTTACCCTTATATAACAAAACATTACGTACTGTGATTTTCAGGAGGGGACTAAAAATTTGCGTGTGCCTAAATAGACTCACCCACATTAAAACAAAATGAAATAAAGTTGATTCTCACGTTAATAAAATGATTCTATGGGGAAAAGTCTTCCATTATTAAATCCTGGATTGATAAAATTATGAAAGCACCCGCGCTGAAATTAGGAATGAATCCGGTGTGTAAAGTACATGGTAGTTTTAAATAAATTGATACTACTCAGACTTATGTAGTCCCCGAAACTCTGTAAGTAGGATATATGGACCGTGGGGAAAAGAAAGATTCAATAAAAAAAATAATTAAAAATTTTTGACCACCAGGTGAAAATGTGGGGGCTTTTAAAGCGCAGTTATATTTTTCCCACGGTCCAAATAACGTATATACCATGTTTCAGTGAGATACGTCCAGCACAACGGTTATTGTGTATATATAAAGTTTATATATATTTAGTGTATATATATTTTGTATTTACATCATTGGAATCTTCCACCTCAACACGCCAATTTCATCTTCTTACTTGCCCCCCACAAGTCTACACAAAAGTCTACACTAAGTCCCACAAACAGAAACATCTATAGTATATCTCCTGCATCTTTTTTAACTTATTTTTCGACTGAATTCAAAATTCGTAATGAATTATTTTCATTTAGAATGATATAAGCCCGATGAAACAACTTTTAAGATACTTAAATTTTCTCATAAAATACCCACGCAACAGTTCAGTGGGAAATTGCTGGATGACGTTGAAACAACGCCATATTGGGATTAGTGTCGGAGACGCTAATAAATCTTTTCTTGAATTTCAACGTGTTCATTCTTCAGGGTTCGTTTCTTGAAGAAAAAATTGAAAGTACTCTCGGAGATATACTGTGTTTTGACTATCGAGGGAATGATCCTACGTCTCGTAAATATTGTCTTTCCCTAATTTTGTTAGAAGAAATAAATTTTTCAAACTTATAAACCTACACTAGAGAATGTACAAATTCTAAGAAATACGTTTTTATGTATACATATACATGGTGCATAAGCAATATGACATTTTACTGGCGATCCATTGATCCTAGAGTCATACTTCCAGTTAGAAAAGTATCCAAATAACGCGTAGTACTCAGATATGTCATTCATGTTGCAAGGGGTTGTATTGTTATTCAAATGAAACAAAACAACTTTTTATACCGTTTCCGTGTGCCAAAAAATCCAATTAAAAGTTGTTGCCCTGCCTCTCTTGATTTCAACAAAAATGTTCCATGTTTGTAAGTGCAATTAATTCAATAAGATATTCGAATTGAAAAAGACGGAAAGCTTCAAAAAACAGCATCAACTGAGGGTAAAACGGCTTAAGAAACGTTAATTTTGATAAAATTAAATTTGGATCTGTGAATTGAGTAAAATTGTTTGTTATGTACAGTAAAACCCCTTATAACGGACACCCCTCTTTTACAGTCAAATAATTTCGCCTGGGGTAAGAAAAGTATGCATTTCAAACCCCTGAATAACAGTCATCTCCCTCTTTTACGGGTGAATATTTTTGTCCCGCCCGTGTTTTTACTGTAAGAGAGGTTTTGCTGTATTTATTATTGGGTATTATCGTTTTTGTACACTTTCAAGGTTGCCAAAAAACTATCCCATTTGTGTTACTGTTTGTGGAAGGATTCTATCTCTTTGGGTCAAATAGTGTTTGTTTTGCAGTTTTTCTTTTTGACTTTCTGTCTTGTACTTTTTTGTGATATTTTGTCTATTAAATAAATAAACATGATTGATTCTAAATTGAGTATACTGATGATTTCCCACCTAATACTGTTGAGAACTCATAATGTACTTTGCAATTTTTATATTTTAATGATGAAAAATTATACGTACAAAATGAACAAAAATTGTAAGTAATTTTAGATCAGTAAATTAATTCAGCCTTTTTCATATACGGTACATCAGAAAAATGTATTTCATATTTAACATCTCATTCCGTATTTGATTAAAAAAGAAAAAACATTTTTCTGACTTTTCCATATTTTACGAAAAATAAAATACTGTATTTCAAAAGTGAACTGTATTTTACAAAGGCGATATATACATGTTCACCTCCATCGGTATATAATATCGGACACACAGAATTTATCACTAATAAAATTCCCAGAATGAAGGAGTCAGTATATATCAACAAGCTACAAAAATTAGCTTAGCCTCATTACAGATCTTGCAAATTGACTGTGTAATTTATTCTGCGACACCAATGCATTTTGAGTGAAAATTATCTCGAATTCTTTTGTATTCCATACACGGAGGAGAAAATCGTGAAAATTTGGATGATTTTTTTTAAGTTTTTTTTTTAAACGAAAAATACTGTAATAAAAAAATTTGGTTTTAATATTGAAGTTGTAATTAACATCGTGATATATGGTGTACGAATGTTTATTTTTATGAACAAGAAAATTAATCGGTAGATATCGATATGAATCTAAAAAGGAAATTGAAAATACAAAATACCATATAATTCATATAATATGGAACAGAATTCTCAGAAATAACACGAATGTACGAAGATTCCGAATAAAATAAATACCGTTTCTAGATACATACAATGCTCATGGATGATTTCGCTTGGAAATTGAACTCAAACAACTACATGTAACATCACCTCACAGGATGCCTCTAGAGAATGCAAAGAAGAGCGCGAATTCCACATGATGGATTCCGAAAGTTTCGTTCAACTTAAAAATATAAAGTAATACATATATACAGGAGTACACATGTCAGTGTTCCGTCGCAATTCGGAATAACAACAAAAGAAAGGAATATATACTAGAAAAAGAAAAAAAATATATATATATTATAGAGCCACATGCAATATCAAAAAAGCAAATGTTTTCGAATAGGGACTTTTTGAAATTCGAGTCAAAAGAAGGGGAAAAAGAAAGTTACTGACCAGAAATAAAAGGAAGCAAAATTCAATCCAGTTGGAATTCTGAGAAAAATGATCAAGAAAAATGGAAATGTTCTTGAAACCGAGTAGTACAATAGATACTAGAAGGAAACCTTACGACGAACGAATTCAAATTTTCAGTTTTCGATGAGCTAAACTAAAGGGAAAACATCAATTCAAATTATTCCATTATTGAAGGAAGGAAAATAACGGGAAAAATAATTTTTCATGTTCAATATTTCCATCCATGTTTATTGAAGTTCATCGATGATATTTCGGTTTGAAAATGGTTTGTCTAAATACATGTGTTAAAAAAAAATTGATGACTTATCAAACACGGATGTTTATCAAATTTTAACGTTGAAGTAGTTATTTTTGAAATTACGAACGAATTTTTCTCAAATTAATGATGGAATTTGTAAATTGCATTTATTTCATTAATTTCTTCATTCAAAAGAATGAAAATAATGATGAAAACATGTTTTTGTCATTAGCAAATATATTTTGGTCTAATACTTACACACATGTATTATGTATATTGATTTGGTAGATTCTCACTTTCTGAATTCAATTCAATGGATTTCTTTGAAAGAAACCTCAAGAGCAAATTTAGTTATTGGAGAGTAATGATAATTTAAATGCAGTATTTGTTTAACAACTGTGTATTTACGGGGGGGGGGGAGGAGGTTTGTAATAAATTGCTAATAATTCAATCGGTGAGAAGAAGAACAGCACAAGTACAAATTCCCGCCTTTTTTATGATTCGAATCGATAAGTGGGATGTATTAAAGGTCAGACAGAAGATTCTTTTTCGCCGGGGTCAGTATAAGTGACACACGACTGGTAAGATGCTCGTCTTCCACCATGAAGGTTACCGTCAATGTACACGGGTTCGAATCCGGGAAAAGAAAATCGGAAACGAGTTCATTTATACAGAGCTTGGGGCACCCATATAGATGGCGTCTTCATTTCCCACTCAACTCCACCGGTTGGAAATTACCGTATGTACAAATATATGTACCGATATATGACCGGAGTTGGTGAGCGGCAAAATAGTATAAATGGCGCTTTCTGCTGCTACAATATAAAGATAGTGACCTGAATGCTTTGGCAACTGAAATTTCTGATCATTTGTCGCATCACGGCCATTTTCTGTATACGGAGGCTAGTTAGACGGGAACCTACAATTTATTGCTGATTCCGAACGGCATCTTTTTTTATACTCACCGAGAGGTTGATGCGATAACCCCTCAATGATTTTAAATAAAAAGCTGCAATTTTTAGCAATGATGAAGTAATTGCAATACGATAGTCATTTTCAGAAAACTGACTTACACTGATTCGCATCTGAACCTTCCGCGTCTTTCTTTTAATTTGAAGAAACAATCAACCGATCGATACAAAATTTTTTGCATTTGATTTGCAATTAAATGAATTTTTTTGCAGTCATTTCTGAAAAATCGACATTTTGAAACCTCAGAGATCATGACATTCCCTCAAGTAATGAATCATACACAATTTAATTTGAATAAATTCAATTTATGATTAAAAAAAGAAAAAGAAGTTTCCTACATTGACCCTTGATGAACTTCCGTGTTTCGTAATGTCTGGCAAATTTTAATTCTTCTCCCGAAATCTCTCAAACCATTCGAAGCGATAGCCGTAATGGCGTTGGAGTAAACAGGCCTTGTTTCAGAAGTGCTTATCTAGTCAGAAATCCGTCGCGGGCTTGAATTACCCGGCAATATTTCTTCAGCACTGGCGGACTCTAAAACATGCTTCAGGTTTTGAGGTGATGGAAAATTTTTTTATTCATTTTTTAAATGAAAAATACTATATTTTCAATAATATAATAATTTTCAAATGAAAAATACTATATTTTCAATAATATAATAATTTTCAAATGAAAAATACTATATTTTTCATTTCTGAGGGAAACATCTAATCAAACCATCTGAGAGCTGAAACATCTTCATGCTGGTTTTGGGATTTCGGAGATATATCTAAAATCGACTAATTCCCGGGATACGCTATGTGTTCGACGATTTGACTTTATTCCCGAACAATTCCCGATATTATTTTCTTTATCGGTAAAATTTACTTTGTATTCTATCAAGCATATAAGCCAGAGGTCTTCAACTCATGTCCCATAGGCCAAATGTGACCCTCAAAGAATTTCTCCCTTGGCTCGCGAAGAATTTTGAGGAAATAGCTACTTTACGTAGAAAAACGATTAAATAACAAAAAAAAAAACGTTCACTGAATATTGACAAAAAATGGGCAGTAAAAAATCTGTACTGCTGTAATTAAAACTGTGTGAACTCTCTAAGATTCAATAATAATGCCGTGCATTTGAAATTTTAAATGGGCCGCGTTACGAATTTGAGAACGCGGATACGAAACACCTTTTAGAACCTATGGTTTCATATAATTATCTCGAGAGGCAAAGCTCTGCATCCGACAGATACATACTAACAGAATTTACAGAAATGCTGAAATACTAAAAGAAATAATTTCATTATTGATGAAAATTTATAATTAATGGGAAATAGTTATAGAATTACTCAGAGAAATATTGTACTGTAATTGCAGAACACAACACTGATAGAAATAATTTCAGAAGAGTTGAAAGTAATGCTTCATAAAAAAAGAATTAGGAACCGGTGAAAGAAATACTGTAATTTCATAATCAATGAAAATTTAAAACTAATGGAAAAAAATAATTTCTAAATTATTGGGACAAATTTTAGAATTAATAAAATGAAAAAAAAAAGATAAAAAAATCGTAATCGGCGAAAAGTTGTTTCAAAATAAATACAAGTTCAAATTTATAATGAAAGAAATAATTTGTGAGTAAATGAAAAATATGTATTTAAGGGACCCTGTATAATAACGGGGAAGCCCACGGTATGACATGGTGTCCGCGGGCTTCATGGAAAGTTTTTTAATTTTGCTTGCAATGTCTGAAAGGTTAAAGATCCCTTATATAAGCAACACATAAGAACCGAATCAAATGCATATCATTGTAGATTAACTGTGATTCAAACTATGCCCAGTGAATTCCTTCACGAAATTTTTTAGCAATTACTTTATTACAGAATTCAGTCAACATGGCCTTTCACATGCAAGTACATCTTACAAGCATGGTTTCTTCACGCATTCTGGAAATAAAATGTACCTTAAATTGAGTAGAAAAACTCGGTAACAACGTAGGATTTATTTTTATATTGCATTTGAATTTTAAGATTTCAGGCCAGTTACGACTTACCTCTTCAGTTAAGGAGATGGATGTGGTTTGCGATAAAGTTATTCTCACGGAATGAGATTTTTCTTGGCACAGAAAAAAAAATTAGCTCAAATTTTTGTCAATAGAAAGTGCAGCATCAAAACTCTTTAAAACAAAACAGTCCTATAAAATGCAAATGGTAGGCTTAACAGCTCATTTCTGCTTTTAGCTGTTACTGGCGCTCACAAAAAGTTTTCATTGGAATGTTGACATTGGTGGATAAACCATTATTAATGAAGTTGTTTTACTTCAGCTATGAATTGCAGGCTGAAGCCTTAAGAACATTTCGGACGCAGAAGAGGCTGAAGAAAGGTCTGAATCCAATCACTCCTGCTGGACTTTTGTTCACCGCCATCTATAGAAAACATTTCTTGTACGAAGGGGAAAAAACCTTCGTGAGAATAACTTTTGCGCAAACCGTATTCAAATACACCAATTCCTTCATTTTTTACGAATTTAAATTTATTTTAAAATTTTTGAGGTATCCTGTATTTCTTCCAAGCTCTATAAATATTGAAAAATGAATTTCTGAAATTAATCGCTTAAGGTTGATGCATGTGGATTAGAGTGAAATGTAATAAAACAATGCAAGCATTCCTTTTTGGGGGTTCTTCGACGTATTTTTCAGAGGAAATCCCGTATTTCCAGATGAAGTAAAGTCATCCCTAAGACTTTTCAGCAAAACACATATAGTACCGAATATACTGAATGGTTTGCTACAGAATTTTTCTTTTTGTAGTTCTCCAGATAGTAAATCGTGTTGAAGGAATAAGGGATTGGTTTGGATGCCAGAAAATGCAAGAACCATTCGAAAACGGAAAAGGGAAGAAAACAAATCACGGAATTTTCCCCAAAAAATAAGGAAATCTAGATTAAAAGTAAAAAAAAGGAAAGTAGAGGTTTCCTATAGCCATGAATCCGAAAGCAATACACGTCGCTCCTATGAATACTTCCCGGGGGATCAGCTACCCGGCAGCCCTGATAACTAAGAAAACATCCATTTTCACACCCTAAGATTATTCCCCCTTTTTTTTTTGTTCTTTTCAGCCGATACAGGAGTCATCCATCAAGGAGGAGACAGGCATCCGATTCCCTCGCTAACAGTGTTACCGAATATCGCTACAGGAAAATATATTTCTACAAAAAAAAAAAAAGTTGTTTCTATAGACTGCTAGTTCGACTATAATGTTGCTATTGGCACTGACAATATTCGTATATAAGTTCTAAACTTTGACGTAGAATATATATTTATCACTGTTTTTTTGGATAAGCTTATGGTTCAAGCAATGCATAGCAACCTATTTCTGATTCTAAAACAAAGTCTTTGGCGAGACTTTTTAACGGTAGACACCAACGGACCTGCAACGGTACAAATATTCAGTTATTTCATTTCACTTATAGTTTGAAAAATAGATGACAGCACAAGTTTACGCACAAGACCAGGTGCGTACTCAGGATGTTAGATATGCATGCACACTTGTGGTGTAACTTACTCGATAGTAAATTTTTAGCATGGTGATAAACCGGACTTGTGCTCGGTTTGAAAAAAAAAATCAATCCAATATGTTCTCGATCTCCTATGCCAAGTTTTACTTCTGTTGATTTTATTGACTAAGGGGGTGGCGATCTCCTCCGTATTCGAGGGCTAACATAATGGCCAGATGCAGTGTCGCGGGCTGCACCAGGGGCAAAACTCCTATATATAAACCGGCTCTCCGAGACCGTCCATCCCTTTGGGAAAGAGCGCAAACCATCTCAAGATGGTCTCTCTGGGCGGTCAGCGGTCATGTCTGTCTGTCTGTATATAAACCGCAAGCAGAAGGGGAGAGAACACCGTCATATTAGCCGCACCAAGTATAATTGCTTGCTATACCATAGCGGACCATAAATATTTTGATGGGACGTATTAACTAATTAACTGAATTCTTCATTTAATTAAATACTAATTATAAATAATTATTAATGAATTATCAACTGAACTTTCCATTTTTTTTTTTTAGAAAATAGTATTTATATATTCTCTCACAGACAGTGAAATTAGCGCAGAAGGAAACAAATAGTTGTTTCTATAGACTGCTAGGTCGACTATAATGTTGCTATTGGCACTGACAATATTCGTATATAAGTTCTAAACTTTGATGTAGAACATATATTTATCACTTTTTTTTGGATAAGCTTATGGTTCACGCAATGCATAGCAACCTATTTCTGATTCTAAAACTGGAATATAAATAGCTGGAAAGTGCAATTTCTTACCAGATCAGACTCAAATGGGGCCGATGGTGGGATTGCAGACGGGCTAGTAAACAGCCTAGGAAGGTAAAGAACACGAGTGAGATACATTTTATGACTAAAATAATTTTTTAACAAAGCTTTTCCTCTGACTTCCGCATTTTTACTGCAATTTATTTTAATAAATAAATAATATTTAAATATAAATATAATGAGGTATAATAAGTAAAAATTTAAAAAATATATCAACAGCAGGTTGGTGTATGTGCACAGCAGTATCTATGAATTAAAAAAAATTGTGTTTCGACGATCTGAAATGATCATTAATTTATCTTCATCTTAAAAATAAATCCATTATTTACTCAGATATTAGACAATCATTAGTTAACATCTAACTTTTTTTTAGCCGTCGGTAGAATGTGAAGGTAATTGAACTCGTTAGAATTCGAGATTATTAGTAGAAAACTCTTTACGGCATTCGTAAATTGCTCAAAGGCATTTTTCACGAAAATGAATCCGAATTAAAATATAATTTATTCGCACAAAAGGAGAGAAAAATCTCACTTTTTGCTCATTAAAGAAAATTCCGTGTGTCTTTTTCCGTACTTTTCTGTGTAAAACATGCGTCAAAAGTTATCCGCTCAATCGAGTAGAACGAAAAACTTGCTGCGTTTAGGGATAAAGCAGATCCGAAAAAGGGAAAAACGTAGGGAAGAAACGTTTTCCTCAACCCCAGGCTATCTTTCATTGATACTTTTCCTCCTTGTCTCGACTACGGTAGTATTACTCTCAGATCTCTAGTAAACTCTGCTCGGTGCGGATGTGCCATTGTTTGACTCGTGCAAAAAGTGTGTGTCTCTCTTCTCTTTCTAAAACTGTTAAAATGGAAAACTACAATTTACAAGAATTAAAATTTATATGAAAAGAACTTGTTACATAAACTGTGATTGGATAAGAAGTATTTTCTACTTATTGTTAATATTATTATCTCTCATCTTTTCACCGTAAGTTCTCTTTACATTTATTTCTTCTTTGATAATTTATTTAAATAATCTTGGTAGTTGAAGAAATTATTTATTTATGACTGGCAATTATTTACTCAGATGTAATTGGTAATGACATTCACCCTTTATCTACCACAATTAAGTAAGAATATAATGAAAAATAATGATAATAATAAAAAAATATAATGATAAAAATGTAGTGTTAATAAACAAAAATATAATGATAATAAATAATTGCTTTTCAAATTGCTTGGCAGGCTATTTTAGTTCTAATTAACACGAAAAAATACTGTTTTCAGAAAATTACTAGTACATAGCAAGTTAGTGTCTAACCTTTTACTTTTAAGTACCGGCAGTAGATAAAGGGTTGATGATGTATTATATTTGTTAATTTTTAATTTTCACACAAAGAATATAGATTATTTTTTCCACAAATAATTTAAGGACTTCAATTGATTTTCACTTTGAGGATGAAAAAACAGTTTTGTTTGAAACTTTGTGATTGCATGTATAGTATATTGTTTATATAATGAGTATTGTGTTACGTTATATGTATAATATTTTATGCTGTCTGAAAACAAGGGCGTACGCACGATCAACCTTTAAAGGGGGGGGGGGATACAATAAATTTGTTTCATTGAATTTTCAATTACTAAAACATTTCAAAAAGTCTATTGAATCTTCAAAACATCATTAAGACAACATATGAAGGTATTCTCTTACGGTATTTGAATTATTTTAATAAGATATTTACAAACATTTTTAATTTCTGACAGTCTTTTAGTGGCACACGGGCGCCGGTGCACCTCCCTTTGGTACGCCTACGTCCAAAATGAGTTTAATGTACGTGAATACGTTCTCACGATTTTAAATTTAAAAAAAAATATATCCAGAAATGTATTTATTATACAACAATTATATTTTACTATTAATTATGTAGATAGTGATATAGATGATTAATGATTTTGTTCGAAAATCGAAACATCAACCACGCATACATTGGAGGAAACCTCAAGTTGTAATCAAAACTTAGTTAGTACCTCAGATATGCGAATTAACAAAGAAATACTTCAAATAATAAGTTATGATCACTCATTTTTCTTAGATTCAGGTGCAATTCTACTCATAAATAAAACAATCAAATGGATAACAAAAAATCCTACAATTGTTTTTCATTTTATAAGCTCCAAAGTACTTTTTTTTACAGCTGTACAGAGATATACATTTTTTATACACATATATATATTATATTAATGAATAAATAAATACATATATATAATATATAATACGGCAGTATCTCTCCAACGATACCGGACCGTCAGTGATTCTTTTAGTTTCATTTTAACTCATTTATTTTCCATTAATCGTGTGTATAACCAGACCTTCTATTCACGAAAAAGAAATCAATCGAGTCGTGGGCTTCTAAAGGTTGAGAACCACTACTATACGATACATCTCGCGCTCTATTTTTTTAAACTAAGTCGTTTTATTCCATCATCCATTGGATAAACTAATTTCAATGCAGGAAAAAATGGTGAACATGAGAAAAATGCTGTAAATGATTCGCCATATAGAAATATTAGTTATACACTCGTCCCTTGGTATTCACGTTGGTTACGTTCCGGGAATGGCCGCGAATTCTGAAAATCCGCGAATTCTGTAATAACTGAAACCAAAATTTTATATATATATACATATATAAGGCATCTCGTATATACTTTATCTGGTTTGTGGGGAAGAAGTAGAAGGTAGGAAGGGCTTTTGATGACAGGGTGTCTGTATAAAAAGTTAGTTTTTGTATTCTAATAGCTAATACAATCGCTTAAAATATGAATGCCGTACCTAAGATCCACACCGTACGTGTTCAACCATGGCTCGCGTTCCGAATGTGGCCCACAACCTCAAACGGCCCGTGCACATTCACAGATTACTTGAGTGACCCGCGGCTGATTTCCAGACCTGAGGTTGAGCACCCTTAGTCTACACGTTTTTTGGGTATTTTTTCTAACTGGAAGTATGCCTTTAGGTTCAACGGTCCACCAGGAAAATGTGGCCTAGTGACTTTCCTTACTAACCTGAAGGTGCAGCATGCACAATGATCAATGGTTGATCGGATTATAAGTTCTTATTTCTTGATATATTTGACTGTCGATTCATTGATGCGGTAATAAGGGGAAATCGCAGCAATGAAGCTAACCTTTCTGTCAATATTTCTAATTTTTCTTGCAAGTTTTTCCACTTAAAAAAAAAACATTTAAACAGAAATCATGTAGAGGCATTTTCAGAAGCACTGGAAAAACCTTTAGGAGAGATTTTTAAATGTTCATTTAAAACACATAATTTATAATTTATTCCGATATGTGAATTATATCACCGCAACTATGTTTTCCAGCAAACTGGGAAAAAATCGTGTATACGAAAACCGCTAATACAAAGATCCGACTGTATAATTGAATGTATTGTATTTACGGATTCAAACTTCAAAAAGAAAATTTATGGTTATGTTTTCAAATTCTATTCTACTGATGTGGGATGTCTACTCCTAATGTTGTACTGAAAACAAACAAATATATGGTGATTTCGGTATTTTCTATTGGGAAGGGAGCAAATGAAAAGGTTTAACTTTCTGCTATTTTTAGAAGCACCAAATAAGATATAACGCAATTTATTTCGTTCAAAGCGTCTTTGAAATAAAAGAAACTAGATAACACTGTTAAATAATCATAGTAGAAACAGTTATATGAGATATTTTTAGAGCGTTTGAAAATCGACATCTGTGCCGGAGAAACTGGGATTGTTCGGATCGGTCATTGCATGCATTCTGATGGGCTAATTAAACCGAAACCAATGACCGATTCCGTACCGTTGGAAAACGATATACATGATAGTACTGGCGTTCAAGATTCGGCACACATTGCCGAAAGGTCAAACAATAAAATTCCCACACACGTACACCGAGTACCGCACTCATTCATTCGAAAGGAGAAGATACTATAAAATCTTACATTATACAAAATGTCGAAGGTGACAAAGAACTATTTACTTGATTAATCAACCAATCAATATAACTGAAGTTTGGGAATAATTATAGTCAACGGTCGTTATAACGACTCCAAGCGCTCCACAGAAAACAGACGTTATATCGAGAGTTTGGAAAAAGTCATAAAATTTAGCTCATTAACAAAATTTCATATTCGGACGGAATAAGAAAAGTATATTAGTCATTTTTATGTTAATGCAAAGCGGTTGCAATAAAAATCTTGCAGCTTTTTTAAGAAACACAGTGAAATTTAAATTCATAATAAAGTATGTATATATATTGTATTTAAAAAAAATATATTGTGTTTGGTTGAAACCTACGATTGTTTTTCAACGCAGTCAGTAACATAATTATAAACTTGTTTGTTTCTGTGATATGAGATTTTCCCCAAAAATGAAATTTTCACTTGAATGTTTCCGATATTTTTCAAATATCTTCCAAACGTGAAGGGGGAGGGGTGGCAATTTCGGACGTTATAATAGATTCAATAATTCTTTTCAGGTCAGTTTATAGACAGAAACTTACATGGATTGAATTGGAAAACATTCGGGACCCACACAATGCCGGTTGTTATAATTTGACGGTCGCTATAACGGATGGTCGTTGTGAGGAATGTCTACAGTGGAATTTAAATTTGATTTTAATATTTCTGTGTGTCGGATACACAAATTTTTAGAAAAACATTGTTATTTTATTATTGATTATTAGCCATTATTTTTGGTAATCAATTTACAAAAGGAAAAAGACAGAAACAAAATCATTCAACCCCTTCAAACTTGAGCTAAAATGATTGCTAAAAAAGTTTTCTTGATTGATTTGGGTCTATTGTATGTCAATAGCAAATAATAATTAATTATTTAATTGATTAATAATTCTGGTGGTACCTTTACTAGGAGCATTTGAATTATGCGAGCGTTCCCAGTTTTAGACTTATACCCTCTTCGCCCCAGAGGTACATATTTGTACTTTCATTTTTAACAGTTTTGAATGGTTTTTTTCTCGAAACTTGTGGTATGCGTAGAAGCATACAAGTCTAAAACCGGAAAAAACGATCGCATAATTATCATATAATTAATAAATCATACAATAAAACATGATAATTAAAATATCAAGTGTATTTCCCTCTACTTTGATTAGATAACATTAATGTTTCATTTTTTAGAAAAATGATTTGCTAATCTATCTTCATGAAATATTCAAATAATTTCTAGAAGTCCCGTAGTTGTTAAATTGGTTATCTCAGCTGTTGTATTTGCTTTCTGATTTATATCTTTTTTCACAAAAAAGCTGACTCTGAGGCCATAGCTTCTTTCACAAATGGCCGATGTTCAGCGTATATATATATATATATTTATCTGCTATCTGATTCATTTCCTCCGCCATGAATGAGAATACCAATACCGAATCACAAGAAAAATCACGATATCATACTCGCTGCACATACACAAACCCATTCATCAATATCTTCTTAGATAATGAGCTCTATTCCTAACATACTTCTCTATGCTTTGAAAACATTGAATAAGTAATAGAATGTCTTACATCAGTGATTAGTAAAGAATTACTGAAACAGTGCTTAAAAAAATATGGCTGTTGAAATTTTCATTGATCCTGAGGTTGATCCAAAAATAGAGCCAGTTATTGATTAAAATCTTAATTTGAATAAAATTCTAATATAAATAAAAAAATCCATTAACTTTCTTGACGGTAGGATTTTTCGGTCGTTTAATCTAATTGGAAAATCTATTTGCCGATGCTATGGATTCAATACGTATTTATGTAAATTGTGCAATATGTAATTATGTTCAATTAAGTAATTCAGTCGATCTCTCTCCTATATTATCAGGCACACAACAAAAGGGAAATGAAAATGTTCATTTATTCATTCAGATCTATAAACTTTTCAAATAGATCAACAAAATTTGGTGAGAGGAAAAACAACCAAACGGTTTTCGAAAATATATGAAGGTTCTTCTTCAGTTAACAAAACATATACGAACGTGTTAATAAAATAAGTACAAAAACAACCACTTATAGCTGAGGTTGCTTTTTACAGAGAAACAAAGTCTAAATGTCTATTAATTTACCAGTTTTTGGCCAAATTTGGAAGTTAGCTCATTCTAAACACATGCAATCCATAGCACTAAACACTCATGATGCAGTTAAGTGCCTCAAGTTTCTCGTATTCCCCCCACATAGTGCACTTATACTCAAATGTTTCTCCAGTCCACCTTGAAATCAAATCACAAATTTTCGCTGTTTCCATTACGGCTAATGGATTGAATACCAAAAAAACCAAAAAGGGAGGCATGAAAGCCGTACTAGTACTCTAGCAGTTTCCTTTGATGTGATTTTGAAACATAATCACTATCTAGGAATTGATTTCCGAATCAATTCCTCTAATACGTGAGTATAAAGATGAATAATATTATAATTCAGATCGACACTCGAAATCGGTCAATGAGCATTCTGTATTCTACACACACACACACACATAAATGTTTCTCCAGTGTATCTGCAGATTTTTAGCAAATTAAAATAAAAAACTGTTAATGAAAACAAAAAAATTAAATTTTCTTTCTAATATAATACGAGACGAGAAAGATTAAAAAAATGGGAAATGCAATGCAATGTAAGTAATGAAACATAACAAATGGTACTGATTAAAAAATACCATTAGCATTTAAAATTTGTACTATATTTCCAAATCAACAAACTTTAAATAATTTACAAATTATTATTCCGGAATTATTTCAATGACAATAAGTTAGTACAATTCATATCATATCAGTCAGTACAATTCATATCATATCAGTTAGTAGAATTCATATCATATATCAGTCAGTACAATTCATATCATATCAGTTAGTACAATTCATATCATATCAATTAGTATAATAGACAGTTCTTCCTATTTAATCATATTCAGTTAGTACAATTCATATCATATCAGTTAGAACGATTCATATCATATCACATATCATATCAGTTAGTACAATTCATATCATATTCAGTTAGTACAATTCATATCATATTCAGTTAGTACAATTCATATCATATTCAGTTAGTACAATTCATATCATATTCAGTTAGTACAATTCATATCATATTCAGTTAGTACAATTCATATCATATTCAGTTAGTACAATTCATATCATATCGGTTAGTATAATAGACAGTTCTTTCTATTTAATCATATTCAGTTAGTACAATTCATATCATATCGGTTAGTATAATAGACAGTCTTTCTATTTAATCATATTCAGTTAGTACAATTCATATCATATCGGTTAGTATAATAGACAGTTCTTTCTATTTAATCATATTCAGTTAGTACAATTCATATCATATTCAGTTAGTACAATTCATATCATATTCAGTTAGTACAATTCATATCATATTCAGTTAGTACAATTCATATCATATCAGTTGGTAGAATTCATATCATATATCAGTCAGTATAATTCATATCATATCAGTTAGTGCAATTCATATCATATCAGTCAGTACAATTCATATCATATCAGTTAGAACAATTCATATCATATCACATATCATATCAGTTAGTACAATTCATATCATATTCAGTTAGTGCAATTCATATCATATTCAGTTAGTACAATTCATATCATATCAGTTAGAACAATTCATATCATATCACATATCATATCAGTTAGTATAATAGACAGTTCTTTCTATTTAATCATATTCAGTTAGTACAATTCATATCATATCAGTTAGTACAATTCATATCATATCAGTTAGTATAATAGACAGTTCTTCCTATTTAATCATATTCAGTTAGTACAATTCATATCATATTCAGTTAGTACAATTCATATCATATTCAGTTAGTACAATTCATATCATATCAGTTAGTATAATAGACAGTTCTTTCTATTTAATCATATTCAGTTAGTACAATTCATATCATATTCAGTTAGTACAATTCATATCATATCAGTTGGTAGAATTCATATCATATATCAGTCAGTATAATTCATATCATATCAGTTAGTGCAATTCATATCATATCAGTCAGTACAATTCATATCATATCAGTTAGAACAATTCATATCATATCACATATCATATCAGTTAGAACAATTCATATCATATCACATATCATATCAGTTAGTACAATTCATATCATATTCAGTTAGTGCAATTCATATCATATTCAGTTAGTACAATTCATATCATATCGGTTAGTATAATAGACAGTTCTTTCTATTTAATCATATTCAGTTAGTACAATTCATATCATATTCAGTTAGTACAATTCATATCATATCAGTTAGAACAATTCATATCATATCACATATCATATCAGTTAGTATAATAGACAGTTTTTTCTATTTAATCATATTCAGTTAGTACAATTCATATCATATTCAGTTAGTACAATTCATATCATATGAGTTAGTATAATAGACAGTTCTTTCTATTTAATCATATTCAGTTAGTACAATTCATATCATATTCAGTTAGTACAATTCATATCATATTCAGTTAGTACAATTCATATCATATTCAGTTAGTACAATTCATATCATATTCAGTTAGTACAATTCATATCATATTCAGTTAGTACAATTCATATCATATTCAGTTAGTACAATTCATATCATATTCAGTTAGTACAATTCATATCATATTCAGTTAGTATAATAGACAGTTCTTTCTATTTAATCATATTCAGTTAGTACAATTCATATCATATTCAGTTAGTACAATTCATATCATATTCAGTTAGTACAATTCATATCATATCAGTCAGTACAATTCATATCAGTTAGAACAATTCATATCATATCACATATCATATCAGTTAGTACAATTCATATCATATTCTGTTAGTACAATTCATATCATATCAGTTAGAACAATTCATATCATATCACATATCATATCAGTTAGTATAATAGACAGTTCTTTCTATTTAATCATATTCAGTTAGTACAATTCATATCATATTCAGTTAGTACAATTCATATCATATTCAGTTAGTACAATTCATATCATATCAGTCAGTACAATTCATATCAGTTAGAACAATTCATATCATATCACATATCATATCAGTTAGTACAATTCATATCATATTCTGTTAGTACAATTCATATCATATTCAGTTAGTGCAATTCATATCATATTCAGTTAGTATAATAGACAGTTCTTTCTATTTAATCATATTCAGTTAGTACAATTCATATCATATCAGTTAGTACAATAGACAGTTCTTTCTATTTAATCATATTCAGTTAGTACAATTCATATCATATCAGTTAGTACAATAGACAGTTCTTTCTATTTAATCACATTCAGTTAGTACAATAGACAGTTCTTTCTATTTAATCACATTCAGTTAGTACAATAGACAGTTCTTTCTATTTAATCACATTCAGTTAGTACAACAGACAGTTCTTTCTATTTAATCACATTCAGTTAGTACAATAGACAGTTCATCAGTTACAGTTTTTGAACACTTTTATTATTAAAAGAACATTGTAATTTTTTCACAAAACCGCACAATTGAAAATTGTGTTGAATTGAAAACCCACCATCAGTCTGTTAAGCACTTGAGGGGCGGTAGTTTTTCGCTATGAAATCACCTGTTCATAATGTTTTAAAATGCTTTCCTAAGTCGGATGCAGGTTTGGTGGATGGTTGATTTGAGAAAATATCTTTTTTAAGATTCAATAAAAATTGTTAGATGGCAGCACAAAATTATTTTTTCCATTGACTTATTATGTGATCAAACTTTAGCTACAATAATAAATTTTATTTTTCTCATTTAATATCCAAAAAAAAAAGATAAAAACTTAAAAATTTCGAACTACAAACTCTCTTATTTGCTAAAATCATAAAACCAGGTAAAATTATTGGTAGTTGCTATATACTTTTTCAAAGTTTTAAATGATTTTATGGGTAAACCCTCCCCCCTCGCGCCTACTTAGAGTTAGGAAGTGTGACATCTTTTTTGTTGCTAAGCTATAGGAGAGAGGGTGTGCACATATAAACATGGGGCACATGTGAACATGATGTATTTATCCCATTCACTTCATTAAAAAATTCACAAACAATACTGATACGTGATGGTACCGTTACCATACAGTGACTAAAATTTCAGAGCAATTAGTCATTTTTGATTTAAGTTGTGAAAGTTTGTTTGTTTTAGGACATGCACAGTAAATTAGTACTTCCAAGTTCTTGACGAAAAAAATGGTATCAAAACGGTATTGAAATTCGAAGATAGCCATTGGAATTTTTAATCATGCTATTAAGGTAAGTCTAGAAATCCTTTTTGTCTTTTTATTTCAATTGAAATGGTTTTTTTTACAATTAATCTTAAGTGGGTGGATGGGACACTTGTGAACAAAGCTTTTGGGGCAGATGTAAACAGTTCACAAGAGCCTCATCTACATCTGCTTATTTGCATTTTTTTTCTTTTTTGTTTGCAAGTATTATGCTATTTAACAATAAAACCCAATTCAAATTTCTAACAAGTAATAAAACCAATGTAACAAATACAACATTTTTACCTTGAAAAATGTAATTCTATCTGAGCAATTGCAATCAAATGTGTAGTATTTATGAATAAAATAAGGCAAATAATGGTCTATGTTGCGAAGAGATAACTTTTGGCAAAGTAGATTCTATGCTCTTTACAATGAAAATACGAAATTATGTGATTATTTGGCTTTTTAGGTTGAATTGTTGATAATTATAGCGAGAAATCAGAAAAGACAGAAAGGAGTCATTTCATAAAAAATATGTAGCAGATGCTGTACGGGCTGTTATTAAAGAACGAAATGCCTAAAGAACTGTGCGAAAACTTTTAATTTAAAACTGACAAACTTTTCAAGAAAGTGGGAAGTTTGGAAGTGAAAGTGATCCTGATGAAATAATGCCATTGGAGAATAATTTTTGCAGCAAGTATGCCGTTGGACAAGTAGAATAAAGAAGAACAGCACAGTAAAGAAGAATTTGATAAGAGAACAGAAAGTGAGAAGCTGAACAGAACGTGTTCTGTTGTAAATGAATTTAGAAAATGAGCTCTATAAATATTAACTTTAAACTATAGCATCGAAGACATGTGTTAGTAAATAAGAAACAGTATAGCAATGGAAAATGAAGACTGCGTTTTGAGTATTTACGCTTGTTCACAACTGCCCCCTTAGTGGGGGAACATGTGAACAATTTCAACCATTCTTTGAATTCCTTTAAAACTAAAGAAATCAACTTTTAAACAATCAGAAAAAATTCCCAAAGGTGTAGAAAATTGGAAATACATTGGAATTCCGTTTTAACGAATACCGTTATAGCGAAATTCTCGTCTTAAAGAACACTTTTATAATCCTTCAGATAAGTTTACGTAAGAAGAATGCAAAAACATGGAATTCCTTTATAACGAAATTTCAATTTAACAAAGCGATTTCTCCGGTCTCTTGGAGTTCGTTATAACGGGATTCGACTGTATTGTTATGAATCAGTTTTTGGTCATTTTATTTACAAAAGCATTGGGAAACAGCCCTAGATGTGAGAAGTGTTCACGCGTGTGCTTCCCTCCTCCCCTAATATGAAATGCTTGCAAGTGGGGCGACTGAATTACGTGTTTTTGGGGAGTTTGGAGTCTTTCTTTCCCCTTTCCTGAAGAAAAAGACAAAAAGCATAACGTCCACGTTCTACTAATAAAGTGTATAACTACATCATAAAGATACGTCTTTGTAGTACCAAAGGGAAGCCCCCACTGAACAATTCCTATGTGCAGTACTTGTAAAGTGCCGCTGTGTTCTTTGCAGAAGGGTGTCACACTTTTTTTTTTATAATAAAATTTCATGATTTGTAAAAATAAGTTAGAAAAATAAATAATATGAATGAATTTTGTACATAAATGTTTATTGAATAATTCTCTGTACTTCAATATTTTATTTCGCACATTTTTTTTTATGTTCAGTATTGGTTGATACAAAACCGTACGAAATAGAATCAAAATGAGCTGAATCAGATTTGTCATTATATTTTTTAATAATCTCAAAGGTGTTTGAATTATTTCATTTGTTTATAAATTATCAATGAAATGGTAGTTATTACTATATCTTTATCTTTTTATATAAAACAAACTATCATCGTAAAAAATTCATCAATATCACGATATACAAGTAAACACTAGACCACCATCTCTCTCATTGAAGAAAAAATCCTCATTATATTTCACATTGATAAGGCTCAGATATTCCTTTTTTTCCAAGTCATTTTATTAAATGTTGTAGAAAATAAAAAGCTCTCCTCGAAGGGTTAATGATACTTTAATCCCAAAAAAACGAAAATAAAACGTGACAAGGAATCAAACGTAACTTCGGCTCTGAATATTTGCATATTTTAAAAAAAAAATCTAATTTTTTTCAACTTTTTAAAAATTTAATGACGAGTTTATTTTTTTTTACTCTCCAAACATTCCTAATTGAATTTCAAATGTATTTGAATTTCATGCTTTTTTTCACGCATGCAATTGTTTTTCCGAAGTGATAATTATGATATATAACGTTCTTCAAGAATTCAGTTACATAACTTATGATTTTTTTTTCCCGGAATTATTCGGTGAAGAACAAAGTTCTTGAAAGTAGTTTATTGTTTGGAAAAAAAAAAGGATACAGGAAAAAAAAGTATGAAATATCTTTTTGGAAGAAAGTCATAGAGGATTATTCCACGGTGATCCTACCAGACAGACAATATGACCTTCGCGTGTGTGTCAGTGTGAGGCTGACGACCTTTTTTGACCTCGCACCAGGCAATTTCCAGCTAGATTATCGAAGGGGAATGTCCACAGTAAAATAAGTATCCTATTTTTCTGGCACTTACAGTCGACTCTCCTAAGACGGAATATATTACTGTTGCAGCCCTGAAAGCACTAAGTTTGGATTTTCAGTGGAACCAAATGATGTGACGAATTTTAGATTTTTCAACAGACATTTAACACCTAAAAGTTGCAAACAACCACAAAATTTTGCGTTCTACTACTACTAGAACACACTTTAACGTTTCCAAAACGATCGCGATTATGCAAATTAGACTGTAAACACGACTATATATATATATATAGTGCAGCTCATCTGGCGCATGCTATCGTTTCCGGCAAGAACTTAGTTCCCTACCTAATATTTAATAAAAATTATTCGAGTTAGAGCAATAGAAGTTTATCATCAGTTACAATTTTTTTAACATCTTTATTATTCAAAGAACATTATAATTTTACAAAATCCCACCTCGGTAATAGCGTCGAATTGAAAACGCACCATTAGTGTGTTAACGATCTTCTAATACTAATAACGAAAACAAAATACGACAAGAAACCAAACATAACTTCTGAATATTTCCATATTGAAAAACAAAATCGGCATTATTCGCATCTTCATTTAAAAATTCATGTCTGAGAGTTTATTGATTTTTTTTTGGATTTTTCCAGCACTCTTAATTAAATTTCAAACGTATTCGAATTTCAAGCATTTTTGATACGTACGCAAATTTTCACTGAACTGATATTCGTGTAACGAAGTTCTTCAAGAAAAAATTCAGCTACATACTCTAGAGAAAACTCCCAAAGTGTATTTACCTTATGTTTTGACTTTATAAGGGATTTTTTTAAACATACTTTCATGATAATAATTATTTCACAACAACTAATTATCTTCCAAGGCATTTTTTTTCCAACCTAAAGCGCCGTGTAATTTAAATAGTTATTATCACCTAAATCCTTTAACTATTTTTTTTCCCTTCCGTGTTATTTAGGATATCCAGTGATATTTTTTTTCCTTTTTTTTGGAAATATTTCTCCTGTATTTCAGAGAATATTATACATTCTCTACATACTCTCGAAAAAGCTTAGCTTATTATAAGATATATTTTTTTTTCTTTCCTCCATCTTCAAACACTATCTGGTTATTCTTTTGGGATTTCAAGAGCTTTTCAGAACATCTGCGGGAAAATTAGTAGAGGATAAAAAGTGTAGTGAAAAAAAACATAAATCTATGGGAACAAAAAAAAACATATTTTTTTTAACCGCAAAATATGTAGCGCCAATCCATTTACTGATGTCTCGAAACTTTTCCCAACGTTTTCCTTTTTTTTGTTCTGAATACCGAATGGGTTGTTTTCTGGTCGAAGTTCCACCTGCAAGACATAAAAGATTCAGAACGAAGAAAACTAAAAATATATATTCAAGTATTTTTCAGAGGGCTTAACTAGCACGTCTAATACCAGAGAAGTACATGTTAATTAGCACATCTGCGTGAAATTCTTAGATGCCTTTTTCAGGTGGTCTCGTTTGAACTGGAGAGAATTCTTTCAAAGATCTTTAGAAATTGGAGAGCATAAAGAGAGGGAAGAAAAAGAAACAAAAAGAATTTTTCCCCTCAGGGTTTTAGTTTCGTTTTCCTCTTGGTGTTAAAATATTCGGAGAAAAAAAGGATTGTTTTACATATTCAAACAACTTCTCGATTCAAGATATTTTCCGCAGCTGTTATTGATACCGACGTGTGTAACATCGATATTTCACACTGAGTATGTGTTTACATAGGGAAGAAACTTCATACTCATTCGAATAGAGCTTTGTATTCCTGCTGTACAGATCATGGACAGTATGTTAACGAAGCTTTAAAGCAAAGATGTTCAACCTTTATGTGGACGACGACACCTAAGTTGTTTCAGAACGTGTTTAGGGCCACTTAAGTGATCTGTAAATGTGCCACGGACCACTTCATTCCTTTGAAAACGTTACACAGGGAATTTAAGTGCTCTGGAAGTGTGTCGTGTGTCCCTGAAGTCACTCTGTATTGAACTATGAATAAGACATCGGCCACTCAAGTGATCTGGAAATGTGCCGCGGGCCATTTAAATCATGTGGAAACGTGTCGTGGGCCGTTTGAATCATCGTCAACTGTGCCGTGGGAAACGGAAAAAACTACTAACACTTAACCGTGCATGCGCACCTCGTACACATTCCTCTACCGAATTTCTAATAAATTGGTACATGAAGGAATGTGCATGTACGTGTTGCGAACCTAACGAAGTTTGCTTCTGCTCAATGCTTGTTATGTGTAGTGCTGCCATCTGCCACGAAATATTTGAGGTTAGGTGTAATGATTGAATAATTGTATTGTTATAGGCCTGTTGGTTTCTATGGCGAGACGTTTTAGGTGATTTGAAACTGCACCACGGGCCACCTAAGTGCTCTGGAACGGTTTCGTGGGCCACTCAAGTGATCTGGAAATGGGCAGTGGGTCACTTAAAACATGAGAAAATGTGCTGTTGGTAGCTCAAGTCATATTTAACTGTGCCATGAGTAACCTAAGTGATGTGGAACTGCACCACTGGTCACTTAAATGTTTTAAAACCGAAGGAATTCCAGAAGTCTTCCGCATTTATCCCGTTGCCGAGATCTCTTCCAGCCTAGCTTTATGACAGAGTCTACAGAATCTACTGTTTTGTAACTGCGTCATGGGTCACTCACGTGATCCATAAATGTGTCGCGGGTAACTCAAGTGGTATGGGAAAATTGTCGCTTGATTGATTTTTACAAGATTGGGTTTGAGGTAACGGGCCACATCAGATGACTCCAAAGGCTGCATTTGCCCGCGGGCCATGGGTTGAGCATGTGTGCTTTATAGACATCGCTACTAGAACAAAATTAAGTACTGCGCATGAATAGTGTTATATACGGCATAGAGTTGTTCGTTTTGTCAAGGAAATAACGCATACATGGACGTACGCTTTTAGCTTAGCCTTTTTTTGCTTGGGGTCAAAAATATGTAACTGTTTCGACTCTCAGCAAGTGCGAGTGATAGCTCTTTGGTTTAATTCGTGCCCAGAGTATTGTCGCATAAACTCACGGAGCTTCCACGAATACAGATTGATTCAGAACTTCATGGAGAGGCGGAACACATTTCAACAAGCAATATTCGTAATTGTAATGCAACCGGTGTATTGTTACTTAACGCATAAATCGCTAGTGTTTCCACTCAACTTCATTTCTATCGTGGGTTTCTGTGGTCTTGGATGGTTTCACAAATCAGGAGAAGGCTGGAATGCGTTTTATGTAGAATGAATGCTGTGGATGGGAATACTCTGGAAGCGCAATGATTGTAGTGGTTATATTGTTCCGACAAAAAAGCGTGCCTGATCGAAAACTCTTTGAGCAATTGCACCGGTAGCATTCTCACATTACTGGCACGTGCTGTTTCCTGTTGCTGCTGACAAAGAAACCCATTTCGTACACATATTTGTACGATTGTCCGAAGGCTTTCCGATTTGTCACACGTCTTGTCGTAAAACCTTTCCGGAGAAATTTTTCAGGACTCCGGAGCCTTCTCGTCCGGAACACCGCACATGAAATGCATGTCCACGTTCTTTTTGATTCGTGAAACTAGCCATCTCTCCGTTTTGCAATCAACGATGGAAATGGCTATAAATAGCAACACCAGCCCTTTATATGCGTTCAATGACGGGGCCGTCTAGCGCTGCACCGCTTACGTTACGAACGATGATTGTATAACGAAAATTGCCTTCGATTTTTTCCATCATTCCTTGAATTCTGTCCATCAACTCTTACTGACTCTGTATGTTGTGATCCTAATCCCCAGATCTCCCCTTCTTGGACGTTTGGTTTGTATTGGACTCGTGTGAAAATTTTATCATGTGTATTGGTGTACTTATGTTGAAGCGAAAAGCTAGTATAATGCACACGTCAGTCCTCAGTTCACTTGAAACTTTGTGTACGGCAGTTATGAACAAGGAATCTCAAGATTCCAACTTGTGATTAACAGTGGATTAACCTCCATATTCACTAAGGCAGATAATCTTCCGTGAATTAAATATTTTGATAATATTCTGAACATTCGCTCTCCGATACTCATCTTTGCAATGACACAATTTCCTCTGATGGCGATAAGTCTCACAGTTTTCTACTATCGCAAATCTTTTTTCTATCATCTTCATAGAGTATATACCAAGTTTCATCTAAATCGGTCGTTAGAGAAAGAAAGCAAAACGAGTGTCTAAGAATCGTCGGTTTGATTATTACTACAGGTTAATTACACATTCCGCACTGACAAAAAAAAAGTGAAAGCACTTTTCTTATCCAAAGGATTTGAGATTATGCAGGGTGTATAGCTGAGTCCCCCCTTGCCGCAATTACTGGTGAGCCAGTGATCCTAGAGACATACTTCCAATTGGGAAATGCAGTCAAATAACATGTAGACTTCAGATACGTCATTCATGTTGTAAGGGTTGTATAGTTATTACAATAAAAATATTAACTTATACGAACAACATGTCCTCAGAAACTCAATGAGGAAGTTGGTGCGTTGTCTCTCCCAAGGCCAACAAAAAAAAAATTCCACGTTTTCAAGTGTAATATTCACTGAGATATCTCTGAATTCAAATGCATATTCAAGAATTTTATAATTCGTTTCAAGAATATATCGTTTCAAAATTAAGGCTATAAGTAGAATTATGCACATCATTATTGATTTTAGAGCAATGATAACTATGCAGAAAGGGCATCGGCATCAATTAAAAAAGGAGGAATCGGTTCTACCAGTGTTCTGCAAGGTGCTTTCCACAAGAACTTGGACTAAAATCATAAAAAAAAGAACCCAAAAAATGTAGGTATAGCAAGAAATAGTTTATTCTTTTTCGAAGTATTTTCTCTCAGATGATAAGCAATGATCCCATCGTTCACGCAATAAGAAAAAAATCTGGATAAAATCGAAGAAAAGTTGCGAAAGAACACCATGAACCAATGGACAACGTCGCTTTCCCCTCATTCAAGCTGTTCTAGCCCAACTTCTCTCAGATTTTGTGATTCAAATATTAGCGAATACTGCAAAATTAGGAACAACGCAGTATTTTTTATGCTGGCCTCAAGGAAGACAGGGCAATAAAGTTCTAGTTGGGTTTTTGAGGACAGCGTGTTCGTATAAAGAGTTATTTTTATTTTAATAACTATACAACCCCTTTTAACGTGAATGACGCATCTGAACTCTACACGTTATTTGGATATTTTTTCTAATTGCAAGTATGCCTCTAGAATCAACGGTTCACACCAGTAAAATGCTACAAGAGGAATTAAGTAATCGTCGTGTTTAATAATATCGGAATCGAAATTTTCCATGTACTTTGTACTCGCACTCGACGTTTGAGTAATTAATTCGTAACATCTATAAACGGGATTAAAATACAATGTTTGCTTTCAACACGGAAAAAGTTCACAGTATCATTCTGTACAAATATGCATACTGAAATTATATAATTGAGAAATTACAAAGATAGAATGTTGATCAATGATCTTTATATAACTGAGATTAATTTCAATTATTATTGTTTTATACAGGAAAATCAACCAAAAATAGTAGTATTAATGAAATATTTGAATTTGTTAGAGTATATCCTTTCATTCATGATTAAAATGAACAAAACTGATGAGTGATTAAGAAATTATTTGCTTGAGCATAACAACACGTAACAGTAATTTATAAATAAATACGTAGATACTTGTTTAACGGATATATTTATGAAACTAAAAAGGGTCACCAATTTGGGAATTCGCATTGACGAGTGGCTTAGGTTTTCTGAACATTGTTCAAACGGTGGTCAAAAAGGTGAATAGAATGCTCGTGAAAAGGTGAAAATCATGAAGAAGGCATTCTTCCGTTTTTCAGAGACTTAGATCGTCCTGGACTGGACCATGCTGTAAGGTTTTGGAGACCATACCTACAGAGGGACATGGACTTGGTTGAAGGGGGTTGAGAGAAGAACTACGCGTGTCCTTCTTGACACACGGGGCTTGACTTATGAAGAGAGACTTCAATTTTTGAATATGTTTATATTAGAAGAACGTAAGTGTCGGAGGGAATGATATGATCGCAGAGCTCAAAATTTTCAACGGAATTGATACGAGGGACCATGAATTATTTATACGCCGTCAATCGAATGCTTTGACAAGGGGGACACCAGTATCGATTGGTAACGGACAATTCTAGGTTGTAGTGTAGCAGGGAATTTTTCTCTAATGGAGTTGCTAATAAATGGAATAGTTTATTCCCGGAGGTAATAATTCTAACGCAGTTGACACGTTTAAAAATAAATACGATAAACATGTTTGGGTAAATCGAGAGGTTTTCCATACTTACAGTAGAATAAGACAAACATAAATATTTTTTACGGGCATTGCATAATATTTTATAGTTTTATGCTTGCATTTTTAATTGGCTCGCTGTATTTTAGAAACATATGACATCAATATTCGTTATGGACATCTTTTTTCTCAGCCACCTCGTTGGGCATTTTGTCGGTTGTGGCCTTGTATTTGAATTTATGTATGAGAAAAAGGATGGCCGTGGAAATAGGAAGGTAATTAAGTATAGGAAGGTAATTTTTTTATTTTAATAACTGTATCTGCAACCGCTTGCAATGTGAATGACGAATCTGAACATTACACGTTATTTTGATACTTTTTCTAATTGGAAATGTGCCTCTAGGATCAACGGTTTACCAGTACTTTTGCGGGGCAAGGGGACTTGGCTGTGAACCCTGAATAATTTTGATATTCTCTGAATCAAAATTTTATTCACGTTTCTTTCTATCAATAAATCACTGAAAGAACGAAAATCACTGAAACGAATTTTCGTTCTCGAGCATTAGACTCGCAGAGAAGATGCTCAATGAATCTATTTCAGGCGTCTCTATAAGAAAAAGCAAGTTCTACAGAGGTGAACACGACTAAAAAGAGTGTTTGACTTCCTGGCGTCATCTCAGACATCTTAAAAACTTCTAAACAGATGCAAATGTCAAAAGATTTCGTGAAAACGAATAAAAAGGGCTTTTGAAGTGATATCGATGGAGTTCTAGAAGACAGGTGTGTTGTGCAGTCATGCCCACCGATTCGAGCTCTTCGTCTGTGTTTGCGTCTGTTCGGAATGCAGAATGACGGTAGGAATGAGCTCAGGCGTCGGAATCTTTATTTGAAAACGCGTCGACTTCTGGTAAACACACATCACATATATATATTTTTTATGCCTGGATTATACGTATATTTTCTTCCAAAACTGATTTAAACATCATTTCTGCATCATGAATTCTTTTTCGTCTAAAAAAACGCATTGATTGCTTTTGAAGTTCAAATCGTGAGGAAAATAATTCCGAGAATTTCGTTCAGAGAGTTACAAATGTGATGTGTACGCCGCTTGATGTGATCACATCGTGAGTCACGGTTTCCAAAAACAATAACCGATTGATAACTGTAATTGAAAAAAATCCTGGTTGTAAGGCGTAGTGACCACATGACCCAGTTGGTCGAACGGAACGGTGGAAACGGAGCAGCTCCGTTTCACTTTCTCCACATAAAAGGTTTCCAAATGTTGACTCATGCGGTTTTTTTTTATACCATTGTAAAACAGGATTTTGTCCTCTTTAAACAAAAAAAAAATGCATTTTTTAAAAGTTCAGATTTGGTGAGGACTTAGAATGGGGAACTGTGTTTAATGTCTATAGCGAATTACGATATTTTTCATAATGTATGGTGTGTTCCATAGATCGATGCAAGACAAATCGCGAAAAAATCTAGGTGCCAGAACAATTTTTTTTAGGCGCCAACATTTTTTTCTGAAGAAAAACGTTCAAAATAATTCTTCTTTTGACTTTTTCAGGGGGCATAATCACCCTCGTTCATTTTGACAGATATGTTCCTATAAATTTCAAACATTCTGTGCTGTAATTTAGCCTGTAATTTAGTAACTACACAAAGGAAATGTTAGGTGCCGATATAAATTTTTTAGTCGCCATAGTGACCTAGCGCCTGGGATTTGTCCCGCTCTGCCATAGATCCGTTGATGAAAATCTTTCATCCGAGGAACTGTGAATCTGGTCAGTTGAAACAAACTGACCAAGAACTGAAAAAAGGGGCTTTTTCTTATGCATGCCTTCCCTATAGGAGAGAAATTGCAAAAAGTGAACGAGTTAGACAAATGTTTATCAAAGTAAGCATCGCAAACGTTTGTCAGAGGCGTCACGGCCAGCTGCAGACATTGATTTACGCGTGCCAATTTATACTTTTATAATGTATAAAATATCTACTAAACTATTCTCTGGAGAGCCTCAGAGCAACCATGTATTGGAGATGGGAGCCACGGGTAACAAAGATTTGGGAACCATTGTTTTAGACAATAAACTACAGTAAAAAACCATCCCCAAGCAATCAGAAAATAACATTAATGCAGCATCGGAATCCATATCTGATTCGCTGAATGTTGATGAGCTAATCAGATGTCTGCAAGGATAGGATCATTTATATAGAAATATCTATCATTCTCACCAGCTTGACTTGACAACATTCGAAGATTTCTATCTTTAATAATGGCTCGCGTAAACCAGAATGTAGTAATTTCTAAAAAAGAAACAACAATTTTAAAACATTTTCTTGGCATGAACAGCAACTAAAATACAAATAATAATGAGGTAAACAAAATAAAAGTTATTCAACTTATTTTCGGCTTGAAAACAGTTGATTTCTTTTTTTTGTTTCAAGCATAAAAGTAAATCCATTAATAACACACGAAATGAATAAAACATAATTAACGTTCAACGTGATTTCGTTCAGACAAAAATCATTTCCGAATCGAGAATCTAGAGCAAAGATTTTATTTATTTTTTCCCTTTTTTGTTAACATTCATTGGTTTACTCTGAAATCATTTTATTAGTTACTTTTCTGGACGTATTTTAATATGCCAAACCGATTCCTTTTTTCTTAGTCATTTCGATTTGCATGTGGGACTTTAATTAAGATTCGAATCAATGTTTCACTTTATTTATTTATGTATAAATTTTTTGGCAATAAATGGGGGAACTCGAATGTTCATTACTCGCTCCAAATATTCGATGTTTTAATCGACTTCTTCTTCCGCTCAAGTTTGTGCTGGTTTTTTTGTTCCTCTCTTCATAACAGTTGTCTTTCTCGTGGGAAAAAAGGAACCTACGCCCACAATCTGATCTTTCTTAGCCATGAAATAATCAATTCGCTAAGGGAGAAAAAAAGGAAATTGTTTAAGTAAAAATGTGGTATATGTGTTCAGGTGAAATCTGCATACAAAAGAAACGTCTCATTTAGGAATAGTTAGTTATTAAAATATAAGTCTCTGAAATGATAAACATTATTTTCAGACCAGTTTCGTTCGTCCTTAATTTCCCGTAAGAAATTGTAAGAATTAGGAAGAATGTGTTTAGAAGAGGAAATGTATTTCTTGCTGTCTGAACTGTCTATTTATTCTTTATCTCTTCATCGGTTTGATAAATTCTCATTTATTTGAATGCAGTGTCTTCAAAGCGTATCTTCAAGTTTCCTTTCAATTTCGTGCAAATTTATTTAGGGTGCATTCAAGTATTACGTAAGCAGATTTTCAGGCATTTTTGACCCCTTCCCCCCCTTGTCAGCAAAAGTCAGCAAAACACTGACCCCCCCTCCCCCTGTCAGCAAAATTTCGTCAGCAGCTTAGAATATTTCATATCATCATAAAGGGGTGGTTGATGGCGTAAGCAATCATCATCCCCTCCCCCTTGTCATCAAAAGTTAGCAAATCCGAAACTTCCCCCCCCCCCCCGATGCTGACGTAATACTTGAATGACCCCTTATATATAGTGAAACCACCCTACAACGATACTTGATATAGCCCCCGACAAAGATAATTTATCAAATCTTGTTTGAAATCGCCTATGGAAGGGACCTACGGGTCGCGACCCGCACTTGAATCACAAGGGCTTCAAGATGGGTCGTGTTAACCCTTTTCACAGCAGAGTATTCTTGAGCTATAGGGCGCGACCCGAAATTGATTCGTTAGGGGCTGCCAAAATGGGTCATAAAAAAGTTCTTACGGCAAAAGGGGAATTCTTCAGCTTTTTCTTTCTTTCTTTCCGAACGAGCACAACTCCGGTCTATTGCCATAGGCAATTAACTACCGATTGATTTGCGCCGGAAGGGTGCCTAACATTCTAATGAGTATATAGTGCCGTGTGTGAAATTTAGTTTAAAAATTCTCAGTCAATTGAGATGTTTGAATATTTGTACTGTTGTAGGGCTGGGTCCTGGAAATTCGAGAACGTCACTTTGACCACTCAATCACCACAATTGTTAAGTTAATAACTGTTACATTTTTGGTAACGCTAAATACTAAGTTTAAAACTGATAATATGACGATATATAATAATACATGTACTCATGAAAAATTTTCAAGTGAGTAATACATTTAACTTTTTCCGATGAAAATACACTGAAATATTTTTTCGATTAGTCATACAAGTATAAACTTTTCTAAAAATCTACTAATATGTGAACTCGGGGCTATACCATGTTGATTATCAAAAGGTTGCCAATACCAAATTATTGTCAACGTGAAGTTGCTATTATGACTCCCATAACATGTGTAGTATGCAATGATAATCCATCTATATAAATACTAGGGTTATAAAAAATATATTTAATTTTTTTTTTGTTCTTAAAATTTAAAAATTTCGTTTTAAATGAGATTGAGAGATTCTCAATAACATAACTTTTTTCACCACTTTATGAGCTGAAATCAGTTTTTATCACAATTTATATATAGATGTCATGCTATTGTATCATGTGCGAAAGTTGTTAAAGATGCATTTTTGAAAATTCACGATCAGCAAAAACTTTTAGAGACAAGTAAAACGTTTCAGAGGGGGATAGTATATATATAATAAAAAATATGTGTTTCAAATTTGAAATAAATGAAAGATTAAATAATATTCTCGATATTCATATTTCTACTAGAGTATAGGTTTTCACCACGTTAGACGGTAGGGGAACCCTTGAACAATATATGTTCAATCCATGGCCCACTGGCCATATGTGGCCCTCGGACTCGTTTGATGTGACCGTAACATTAAATCTAATTTTGACAAAAATGAACTAACGACACGTTCCCAGATAACTTAAGTGACCAGCTGCGCAGTTCCAGAGCACTTGAGCGGCCCGCGTTACATTTATAGATCACTGAAGCAGCTCACTGCTCATTTTCACAAGATAAAGAAGGGACCCGTAAAACATTTCCGGATCACTTGAATAACCAGCGGCGCAGTTCCAGAGTACTTGAGCGGCCAACTGCACATTTGCAGGTCACTTAACAGAGCACCTGAGTTACCCGCGGCATATTACAGATCACGTAAGTGACCCACGGCACATTTGCAGAACGTGATCTGTGACAGTTGTGTTCCAGATCACTAAAGTGGCTCGCGACACTTTTTTCATACCAATTGGCCCGCATTTTCTAAAAGGTTGAGCACCCTTGCCTCCTTAAACTACGAAGTCCGCGTGCGGACAACGTATGCCGACAGTGACAACGTGTGTATGATTGATATCATTCAATCATTACACTTCACTCATAGTTAAAAAAACTGGCAGCAGATGGCAGCACTACACATAACAAGCAATACACAGAAACAAACCTCACACGTCAGGTTTCACTACACGTACACGCACATTCCCGCATGTACCAATTCGTTAGAGGTTCCGCAGAAGAATATGGACGAGGTGCATGTGTGGTTTAGTAGTAGTAGTAGTAGACAACGTATGCCATCACTGGTACTCAGGGAATTAGGTTGAGAGAAACACTACTCTGCAGCTTCCTCACAACTTTATATTTTATAGTTTGAGGAGCGTGGAGCGATTCGAATTCAAACTTCCTCGATGGAAATGTCATACTTCAGTTTTCTATGCATGAAACTCGAACAAAACATCATATACACTTATTTATTTCACTTATAAAATATTCAATTCGAATCCCTGCGCTTTAGTAGCTGGTTATAAGAATAATGTAAGAAAATATAATTTTTTTTCTTGATCATTATTCGGGTACTTTCGCGACATGAGAAAACAGAACGAGTCTGATCTCATTGTGAGATCACAAAATGTTTAATTTTACGATATGAATATATATTAATTATTTAATATTACGCCACTATCCACATCTCATCCCAATGTTCACATTCAGTTGCTTTTTCAAATACAGTTATGCGCTGAACAATAGTTATATATCTTTGAGTTAATGTTCAGCAACTGATATTCAAGCAACGATAACGAAAGAATAGCGATCTCGACCGTTTTAAAGCACTTTTATAACGACACTCATTTAACCGGATACACCATTAATGCGCGCTCTGCGATATTCTCGGCTACGTTTTAGCACTTGGCTGCTTCTTATTCATCAACGCTTTGTTTGCCCGGAGAGTAACTTATTCGAGTTCGCGAACCTCTTTCTGGGCTTTCATTAAGTCTAATGGACAAAGTATATTAACGTTTTAGTAAGGCGGGAACAAACCCAATCTCTAACCTAGTTCGTTGCTCGCGAAAGTTTGTTTCCCATCCTAGCGAGGACATCGAGATTTACTAAGCCGGACACATCACAATGTTTGTTTCCTCCTCCTCCTTTATTCGTCCAACTGGGATCCCGTTATTTCTCACGAAAATCACGTATTGTTCAGCCTAAATGCTGCCGTATGCATTACCTGAATGTGACGGTGTCTGGGAATTTGTCGGGGATAAAGTGAAGGATATGACTGTTGGGGGCAGAGATAGAGCGTACCTATGCATACGAGCACACATAATAGCATTTTTGTTGGTGGGGGAGCTCAACGCTTGGCGCCGATTCCACTCTACTCTAAAAAGCTCCATCATACTTCAACCGCTAAGAATTTGCATATAAATTTGAGCTGGAAAATTTCTGGGAAAGATGAGAGAAGACTCACTGATGAATGCCTTTTCACTCATCTTGGATAGGATTTCAACGTACGCGAACTCCCTTTATTCCTTTTGCGAAAACGCACTCAGTAAATGTACGCATTCGCATATACGAATACACATACGCTCTCTCCAGCTCCAGGGTTCATATGAACGCCTATTATTGTCGCAGTGTTCATTAGATTTGAATATATTAGAATTTCTAAAATATTCATTATCGTGACGTATCATGGGGCTTCGAACTCCAATTTCGCTTCTATGAGTCACCCTCACGCAGTCATCGGAAGAATCTTATTATGTCGATGAGAGGTTCATCGAAGAATGAATCTGAATGTTTCGTCTTTCAGGATAACTCGAATTATCTGTCAGAGTTTATTGTATAGGGAAAATTATACGTGTGGAGATTTTATTCTCTCATCTTTTGACCTGTTGTCGCATCTATCCACAAACAGATCGTAGATAATAGTATGATACGATGTTTTGAAATTAATTTGACTAAAAACGCGTATTCCAGTCATTCATGCTGATTGCATAACTAAGGTAATTTTTCGTTCAAATATTTTACTGAGATAATTTCTCACTGTGGAAAAATATGTACGACTTTCGCGAATAAAAGGACCAAAGGACTGTAAACGGGAATAACTTTTGGAGGGGGGTGATCAGGGTTTGATAGAAGCAGAATAAAACTCGAGAGGAATTTAGGGTAAAAAATCTTCAAAAAACATTTTAATGAAACATAAAATATATAGAATACACAGGTATTTACTTTGGATATTCCATTTTTTATGGAAATATATAAAATATTTAATCTCACATAATTTTTGAATGATTTTTCTTATTTGGATGCTTATGTTTAGTTAAAACCCTGTTGTACTGTTTGAATTTACCCTACAGTTAAGCGTCAATATGACTCGACACATTTGATTTAACTTTAACGCTTGTTTAATATTGAAAAAAAAAACCTCAGGAAATCGGAACCTATGAAACAATTACACATAGATCCAAAATATTTCGATGTAGCCATTAAATTCTACTTTTAATTGCAATTACAAAGCTAGCTCTTCTTTGCGTGGATTATGAGAATGCTCTATGAAGTACTACTTTACCGCACACTAACTTCGGTTTTATACATCACCATTCGGCAATTTCCAACCAGTGAAGTTGAGTGGGAAATGATGCCGCCATCTATTAGTGATCGCCTCAGGTTAGGTAGGTGAATAACGTGTTTGTGATGCTTGCACGGATTAGAACCCATAGACGTTGACGGTAACCTTCATTGTGGAACACGAGCATCTTACCACTGCGTTACTCAGGCCCCTATGAACTAGTTTTCCACACATGAACATAAAACCGTAAGTACTCGGTATAACATTAACCCCTCTCAACGTCAGCCTTCTTATAAGGTCCGTTTTTTGAAAAGTTAGTTCTTTCTGCATTAATAGCATGTTGCTCTTACTTGTTAATAAGTCATCCCGTTTATATGAAGTCATTTTTATTCGGTCTCTCTCTAAGGGTGTCACTATACCGAGGTCTGACTGCAGCATGGACAATATATCATGTGTGTGTGTCTGTGTGTGTGTGTTATGCCCCTCCCACTTCCCTTATCTGAAAGGGAGTAGGTGATAGGGGTCCGTGGGCCTAAGGTTGAATCTTTTGTTTTCTACGTTTTTTACCGTAGAATATAATATATATATAAATGTATATTATATATTATACGCAGGGTCCCGGCTAAGTTTTTTGTGGCTTCAGTGCGGTTTGTGTTTGTCGTTTCCGGTAAAATTTTATTCTGCATTAACTGTGGTACTGTTGGATGTATAACTTCATTCTGATTCACACATCCATCATCAATGCTGCTGCTGCTTACTTGGCGGATGTTTTGCCCCTGGGGAAGTTTTCATTCTCATCTATTCTCATCATCAGCACCACCAATATTTTTAGATTTTGCTTATGCAATCTCTTCGGTGAATTTGTCTTTTTGCCATTTCTGAAACGATCCTAAGCACGTGGATATTCATACTCTGCAGAAGAAACAATTTATCGGACAAAATGACAAAAACACTTCGTAAGAAATGATGAGACTCCTGCTTTGACCCCTACAAAAATCAGTTGTGACAATGTTGCTAGTATTATACGGTGAATGACTTCTAAAATACATAAGAGGGTCTGTGTGACCCCCCTCCATCTTTCTAGGTTATTGGTTTGTATACTGGTTCGCATCTACGTTGGTGAGAAAGATAATGAAAAAACTCCGATGTGCAATAACAGTAAAAGTATGACCATTCAAAGAAAGTCGAGAAATTTCGAAGCTTTTGGTTCATCCTTAATTAAGATATGGGAACACAGACACACAGACACACAGACACACACACACAGAGAGAGAGAGAGAGAGAGCGCAGGGGTCACACAGACTCCACCCATCATTCTAGTGCTAATGTCTGCCACCATTTTCTCACTATTCCATTTTGAAAACTGCCAGCCAGTCCATTTTGGCACACACTGCATGTTGCTTAACATCGTATGGAAATTCCAGAAAATTTTCAATGATTGTGGGTGAATGAATCATATAGGAGGCGAATCTTCTATTCAAATTACTGTGAATATAATTTATAGCCTCTAATAATTACAAACCCTTATTCTTAATGAATATTTATCCAGAAATTAGCATGTGTTTACTCGAACATAACAGCAATTTTTTTTTTACTTAAAGGAACACAACCAACTGTGTACAGGGTTTCTTTTAAGAGAAGCAGTATTTAGCCGATAAAAGACCTTTTACTTCGTAAACAAGGTGATCTTTTTCCGTCGCTAGCTGTCAAATGCACATGAGCATCTCCAAGCAAACAAGATAATATAATATACATCGAGTGAATGTAAACAGTTTGATGCAATATTAACGTCAGAAACATAACACGTCATCATCTATGTCTGCGGATAATACCTGTTGTCATCACTAACAAGAAAATTAACTGAAATATTGGGCTACATTGCATTTAAGAGAATATCATTATTTGAGAGAAAGAAGAGAATTATTCAAGTTTTCTGAGAGGCTATTTCCATTATTTTGGTTATGAATTGCGCTTTTTTTCCGTCAAATGCACAGATATGGAAAACAAGGATCGTAATCAGCGATACTCTCAATTGCATATCGAACTAACTATAATCAGGGCCGTCGTTTCAACTTTTTCAGGGGGGGGGGGCAAAGCACATGTACTCAATGTATGTACATATATATATATATTTGTATATATATATACCATTTTTAGTGTATTTTCAAAAGCTGGGGAGGGGGCTACGGCCCCACCCTGACTCCCCCCCCCCCCAAAATGACGGGCCTGACTATAATAACCGGCGCTGCTCGGGTTTAATCTATATACTGAAAGCATTGAAGAAGTGGCAAACTATTGTAAGAAAATAAACATGTCTGAGAGACTATTAGAGGATCACGGAGAAACCGAAGGAAACATTCCAAGAAAGTCATTGTTGAGGCACAAGAACCATTGTTGCCAGAAATTGTTTTGCATTTTCGAGCATTTGACCAAATTTTGACGAACTTTTGAAGTAGCCCCTCATTCAAGTTGGGTTCTGTTTGACATATATACGCAAAATGTTTTACACAGAAAATTGTAGATTTGTATAGAAAACATAAACACATGCAGACAGACAGAGCATCAATTTTACAATAGCACAGTATCATGACATGTATTATACGTTTTTACGAAGTATTGTTATTTAAATGACCTTATTTGGATTCTATTTTCCTCTTCCCTCCAATTACGTCCATTGGTATTACAAAAACGATTCGTGATGTTGTCGACGCCGCTTATTAGAATCGCGGATTATGTTATCATTTGGGTGCTGCTGTCACTTTTCCTAGGAACGGACCGATATTATTACATCCGGACAATGTAATCAATTTTTTTTTTCGTCGAATGTTTTTTGTGCATTCTGAAGCTTAAGCTTAACCAAACTTTATTTTCTCCTGTAAGTTATCGTTATCAGACTGCAAGACTATGTAGGAGGCTATGTGTTCTTCCCCCCCCCCCCGTTGCAAACATTTCTGCGCATAATGCGTATGTATTGTATGTCGTGAAGGCAAATGTACGACGAAAAAAACAGCTTTTCTCTCAGTTCTTGATCAGTTTCTTTCGATTGACCAGATTCAAATTCTTTTGCCAGAGAGGCTTTCCTCAAGAGATCTATAAAGCGCTTATTGTGTACATTAAAAAAATATATAGTAATTTATGATACTATATTAAGATATATTTATACAGCATTAGACAGTTCCATTCAGCCTGACAATCTCTGAGTAACAAAAAATTCAGAAAAACATTTTTGTCTGTGATGGTTTCCTTTATCCACAAACTTTGACTCTACGTCGCTATAGAAGTTTCACTTCAATAACGAAAAACAATCTGAATCCGGCCTGTAAAATGTTAAAATGTACGTACAGTATTTGTTATGCACGACAAAAATACGGAATGACCATACACACACACACAATTTTTTGTCACAATTATCACAATGGGCCGTTCAAGTATTACGTAAGCAAATTTGAACGCCTAAACCTTGAAAAATTGGATAAATGGGAATTTACGGGAGGATGAGATATACTGAAGAGGGACCGTTCACGTATTACGTAAGCAAATTTTTAGCCTTTTTTGACCCCCCCTTGTCAGCAAAATTTCGTCATGAGTTCTGCCCCTCTGAATCCTAACGCATATTGGTGGGATCAGAGACGTAGACGGGGAGGGGGGGCATAGGGAGGCTCGTACTCCCCTCCCAGGATCAAAAATTTACTTTTTTAATGCAAAAAAATATTTTTTTTTTAATTGAAATTTCGGAAGAAAATACCTTTATGTTATTATAATCAATTTCTGTTAATTTCAATTATATTTTGAAGGCTATGAACTAAAAATTTATCTTAAATAAATTCATTGCGACCCACTCTCTAAGCCATATAATGATAAATCACATAAAGGCCCTTGGCCCACGGACCAAATTTGGCCCTGGGGGGTTATCTGATGCGGCCTGCCCTCTTCAAACCTAATTTTGTAAAAATGAACTAAGCGGCAAATTTACAAATCGCTTAAGTGTCCCGTGGTACACTTCCAGAACATTTAAGCGGCCCGTGGCATATTTTCAGATCACTTAAATGACCCGCGACACAGTTCCAGAACACTTAAACGATTCGTGACACATTTAGAGATCCCTTGAGTGACATGTGACGTAGTTTTAGAGCTCTTAAGTGGCCCCCAGTGCGGTTCTACATCAGTCAAGTTACCCACGGCACATTCTCAGATTATTTACGTGATGCGTGGCACAGTTCCAGAGCCCTCAAGCGGTCCGGACACATTTCCAGACCACTTGGATCCGCGAAACATTTAGAGACCACCAAAGTGGCTCTGTAGGGTACTTATCAATAGGGGGGGGGGTGTTACTTCAAGTACCCACAAACTATCGAAAGGTTTTTTTCTCGTTTTTGGAGCACCGAGTAAGGTTTCATTAACAATACTTCATATTTTCATAAAGGGTGGTGGATGACGAAAGCAGAAAGCATTATCCAAACCCCCCCGCCCTTGTCATCAAAAGTCAGCAAATCGGAAACCCCCTCCTCCTCCATCGATGATGGCGTAATACTTTGAACGGCCCCTAATATACTTTATGTGTCATGAATATTATCTTTGTCCACGACTTTAGTAAATATTGCCAATTCAACTGAGCTACGATGAAGAAACGGCATATTTCTAAAAGTAACATCGGGACAGAAAAATTACTGAAATATCCTTTGAATTGCCGATCATAGAGTTACCATAGTAAGTCTTTTCAATTCGTGTACTTGACATTGTAAACATGGTGAAACAATGTACGAAATATAATTTTGAAAAAATAATGAAACGGTGTCCAAAAAAATACGCAACGTGCAAAAAGAGGACTACGGTACTTAACAAAAAGAAGTGAAATCCCATCAAAAGCATTTGATGTAAATAATGAAGCCAAGTCTCGAGATTATTTACCCATAAAAAGTTGTAGAGCCAAGTCAAATTATGTAATTAACTGAAACTTTGATTCGCAAATCACTCCACAGCTTTGGAAATTGGCGTTGACTCATTTTGGAAATTGGCAATTACGCAACACGAGAATGTGTCGGCCATGGTTGAGTTTTATTATTCACACCATTCAGATTTTCCTTCGCTAGAGCGTACGCTCTAGCGAAGGAAAATCGATCTCCTCTGTAGCTTAGTGGTCAGAGCACTCGTCCGGCAATCGAGGGACCCGGGTTCGACTCCCGGTAGAGGCAGAGATGAGTTTTTTCCTCACAACATCCAGTCTTGTATATCTTGTATTAACAAGTGGAGAGCGACATTCATGTCATAGAAATGTTTTTGTTCGGATTCAAGTATACTTAAGTATATTTACGTAAAATATATTTATCTCGGGCATATAGCATTATATGTTTGTATGCCCGAGGTGGCAAAATAATTCAGCAAATAATTTTATATAAATTCGAAAAAAAATCTATACTTCAATGTGAGCATTATATACCGAAAATAAATAAAAGACGTTACACACAAGTGTAGGTAAAGTAGGGGTTCCACTTTTTAACGTTTGATAACGGCACCCAGGAGTGTGAAACACGTCAGGTTCTTCATTTATGTAGATATGTTTAAATTCAATTTTCGTACGAGACTATGTAAGGCTCTCCCTGGACAATTTAGAAATCATCGGGCTTACCGGAACATCTGATCACCCGGAAAATATTTCAACCATATTGTAACGAAAGAACATGTATATATATATCATATATCA
Source organism: Pholcus phalangioides (assembly GCF_987345545.1). NCBI lineage: Eukaryota > Metazoa > Arthropoda > Arachnida > Araneae > Pholcidae > Pholcus > Pholcus phalangioides. The sequence goes on along the minus strand of NW_028301608.1, from coordinate 95,383,049 downwards.
ACATTATCTTGCAATATTTAATTCCTACCCACCCGAATGTATATAATACATTTGCATTTATTTTATAGTTCCCTCAGACAATAAATTGTTTAAATTTTTTTTTTGTGCTATGTGTACAAGTACATACAAATAGAGTAAAAAACGGTAATTTATTTTCATTTCTCGACGGCGGCAGTTCGATAGTTTCAACCATCATGTTTTATTTGGAGCTTTAATTTCATACATTTCCAACACGTCCACCAATTTCCTTGAAGAAGTTGTTCAGAAATACCCCCTGGGAATGAGGAAAAAGACAAAACAAAAAAAAAAAGAGAGAGGAAAATGTCTTTCTTCCTCGAATTCTCTCGATTTTGAAAGTTGGCTATCTAATTCTCGGGAGCTCAAACGGGCTTCCATTATCATTTAAACCAACGCACTGAAGACTGCTTAGAGACTTTCATTTTTGTTTTCATTTGCAATCTTTTCTGACCATAAAGCTATCCTTTCATTCCTTTAGTCGATTAAGCAGGTGTGGTTGAGCGGACGGTCAGAATGGTTTTCGATGTGGATTTCTAAGAAATAAGAATATACATAACAGAGAAAACCCAAATGAAGGGGGTAGAAGAAAATAACGAAAGAAAAAGTAAAGACAAACACAAGATCTTGGAACTATTTGATTACCTATAAAAGAAGGAAGAGAACCCCGTAGATGCGTCAATCAGTTCACCGATAAATACGAAAAACTAATCCGACATCAGGAAGTTATGGTGCACTTGGCTAATGGGCGAAACGAATAAGTTTCGCGAGTGGTACAACCCGATGGCTGTACTTCTTCTGCTCATCGACTGATACGACCAAGAACCAATTCCTCGTGTACCATCAGCCACAAATTACCGAACTTTTAGACGTTGAGGGGCAGAAAAATGAGAAAAAAATACAGTTCTCTGACTACGATTTTCTAAATTAAATACAGTAAAACCTCGATATAACGATAATCTGTGGAGCAAGGGAAAATAAATCGTTGAACAGGGATTATCGTTATACATCGAATATCATCATCACGTGCCAAAAAAATGTTATTCCCTTTTGTGTGTTTCATCCCTTTGAAGTCGCGCTTGCCGCCTTCCCTTAGAGGGCGTGGTCTCAGAGCTACTGCGTGACGTCATTGCCCAAACACTTTATTTAGGAGACAACGACAGCACACGGAACGTGCTGATTACACATATTAGTTGCTCATTTTATTGTTAAAATGGATTAGAAGGTACGTTAGAGTATTTCATTACGAATATTAACGAGGATGCGTGTCTGATTTTCAAGTTGAAATGAGTGATCTCTCGTTCATCATCGCTTTAGTGTCACAAATGTTCACGTGTTGTATTTTTATCTATGAGCTAAGAAATGTATTGAATCCAAGAAGTAGTTGGAGCGTCTTTTGATATCAACATTCGAATTAATAATAATAGCTTCCAATATTTCACGTTATGATTTTTTTATATTTGCTTCCCGTGTTTTTATGTTGCGGTTGTATTGGTAATAACGACTTCCAAGGCTTCTAAAACCTACACTTAATACAAAATGAAAAAAAAAATAATTAAAAATTATTAGAAAGTATGGAAGGATAATTCAAATTATTTGTCTCGAGTTGGCTTTCAGTCAACCCATTAAAAGTTAACACACGCACGTGATTCAACTGGAATTTGATTTTTCAACTATTCTCAGTGGAAGTTACCTAAAAAAACGCATGGAAAATTTAGTATTTTAAATGTTTAAATGATTAAACGAAACAAGCCAATAAATTTTCAAATACTAATGGCTTTAGTGCTGTAGTGGTGGGTTGGTAAGATACAGGGTTGGAGATGGGAAGAGTTCAGGTTATATGGGTTCAAACCCACCCACCTCTAAATAATTACACTTTTTTGCCGCTGTGGTGGTCGAGTGGTTATAGTGCCGGACTCGTGATGCGAGGATCCGGGTTCGAACCCCACAGTGGTGGTCGGCTGAAGTTGGTTTTCTGTGGTTCCCAACTTCAAGGCGCAAATGCGAGCCGATCTCCCCGTTAAAAAGTCTCGCCACAGAGAGCAACAGTCCTACAACGGTAAATCATTCAACCATAACACTTCACTCATAGTTAGAAAAACTGGGGGCAGATGACAGCACTACACATAACAAGCATTACACAGAAACAAACTTTACGTCAGGTTGCACGCACATTCCCGCATGTACCTATTCGTCGGGGAGGGGGGGTTCCGCGGGGGGGGGGGGTGCTTGTGTGGTGTAGCAGTAGCAGGTAGGGGCTCAGGGATCCATGATGTTCTTAAGTCAGCCACCTCGTTGGGCAATTTGCCTGTTGTGGCGTTGTATTTGTATTTGTATTTGTATATCAATAATCGAAAGACAATATTGGAAAGAATTCAGTAAAATGAACAGTACACCAACGATTGAAAATTGTCGAGGTAGCAAAGCGGGCTTTCTCGATTGTGTGAGGGTATATATATATATGTATAAATACAGTCCACATAATGTGATCACATCGTGAATCAGGGTTCCCGATAACAAATACAATTGCCGCAACACAGACAAAATACCCAACGAGGTGACTGAAACCCAACCGATTGTTAACTACATCCAAACAAAGAAGAAAAAATCGTGATTGCTAGTACTTCGACTGCGCGCCCGAATGGTGCAGTGGTAAGATGCTCGTCCACCAACAAGAAGGTTTCCATCAGGTTCGTTCCTAGGGAAGAATACAAAGAACGAATTATTTTTCCTAACGAGTCTGAGGCGACCGCTGATAGAGAGAGAGATGGCACCTTCATTTCCAACCCGAAGTTGGACTGGTGTTGGGATAAAGAATAATTATGATCGTATGATCAAATCGGACGCATCAAAACGGAACACAACCTCGTTTTTCTTTCCAAAATAACATGCTTCAAAATGTTATATTCATAAATTGTGAAAAATTAGAATGGATTTGTCTCTCTTTCTCTGTCTCTCTCTCTCTTTTATGCAGAGGTCTTCAATCTTTCTTCAGTCGGGAGCACTGCCTATGCTTATCATCAAACGAAGAGCACCCCTTACGACAACGTTGGCATACGTATGCCTGAAATCTGCATCAATTAAAATTCTTGAATGCAATTTCTACATGGTGTTTAATTGGAGCGTTGATCGTGAAGTGCTCGCGAGCGCAATTTTTTTTCATATGATATTGGTATATTACGTAATCAGTGAAAGTGATAACATTATCCATGATTCTAACAAATGGTGTCTACTGTACTGCAGGGATTTTTCAAAAAGATTATTTCTATCAGTGGCGCAAGAATTAAAGATAAAACGATTCAAAAATGGATGATAAAAGATTAAAAATATTAAATATTTTTTACAAAAATCAAAATATCGAATGGAAATTGCAATCGATATCTGCTAATTTGAAATGTTTTTGAGGATTATACTCTCGAAATTTCTAAGTAATGATGTCCCTCCCCCCATACGTAGGTCGATTCTGCGGTACGCTTCTGCGTGTTATTGATGGGAATTCTGTGTTATTTATTGAATACCGGTTAGAGCCATCTATAAACTGCAATATTGCTAGGAATGACCGTACTTTTAAGCAAAATATTGGAATTAAAGATATTTGACACCAAACGTTTAATATTATTAAATGATGCCTAAAGATAACTTTGATTACTTTTACACGATGGTAGTTGTAATATGTGCAAATTTAATACGAAATGTTTAATTTATTTCAGAGATTGCAACCAATTTAATAGCGATAAACGAATGTGTTTTTCTTTTGTAAGAGTGTTTGAAAACAATTTAAAATCATTTCGAAATAAATTGATTCGAGTGGAAAATTATTTGGTGAATAATATTATCATTAATTATATGAGACATTATACGTTATTTACATTTATTGATGTTCAATATTGATTTAATTTGTTTAAAAACCATTATGTAGTTATATATTTGATATCACCATATGTTTGTTTTGAAGCACGTTATATTTTTTACGTCACCTTTTTGTTTTAAACCGCGTTATATTTTTGTATAACCCCAAATTTTTGTTTGAATTCACACAATGTTCTTGTTTAATACAATATATTTCCATATTAAAACACGTTATATTTTTGCTTCACACCATATTTTTTTTTAAAGCGCGTGTATTTCATTCAATTTCGTATTTGAATCCTTAAGCGATGGAAATTGCATTATTGGAAGCTTCAGAAGCCAATCACTGTAAGCCAATTTTTTGAAGATGACGTTCGTATTGCAAGTGCCTCTTTATTGTTACAAACTTTCACACAGATGGGAAAACATTCGAGTCACTATCTTTATATTGCAACAACAGATAGCGCCACTTATACTGACCACGGAATAAAAAAAGATCCTTTAAAAAAGTACTTTTATCTGATATTTTATGTTTACTGATTTACACCGATTGACTTCTGAGCCTTCCAATAATGTAACATGACCATTGGTCATTGACCAATTCTTATCAATCACTGAAGAAAGACGAAGGCAAAATATATATACTCTGTGTATACCAAAATTTATTGGAGTTTTCCTAACACAATTTCACTACATTACCAAACACTAGCTCTGTCCATATCACTATACTGCAATTCCCTGCCATATTATATTAAGTTGGGTTGGAAATGAACGCACCGTCTATCAGAGGTCGCGTCAAGCTCGTTAGGGAAAATATCTTATTTTAATTCTCCCCACTGGTTTGAACCTGGGACCGTGACGGCAACCTTCACGATGGTAGACGAGCATCTCACCACCGCAACAATCTGGTGCCTAACGTTTTTGTTGGTCGTTCCAGAATGAAATAAGATTCACTCATAAATTACAAAAAAAAAAAAAAAAATGAAATAAATAAATAAATTTAATAATTACTTTTTTGAATAAAATGATCAAAGGCATTTGTCGTAATTCACTCAAAAGTGTAACACCATTATGGGATGAAAAGTTTGAGGTGATCCAATTTCGTTACGTAAAATGTTTCTACAAGTATAACCACTCGTATATTGAGCAATAAATAATTAGTTCCGTGATTTACTTTTGATCTAAAAATGGGCGGAACAAAACAGATTAAACAAAGAGCGAGTCGTGGATATTTCGCGAGGTACTTTTATTTTATTCTTGAGAGCGCGCGAGGGGAAAAAATCAGTAATTTTCCCCTCCTCTAAGAAACGGCCGAATTCTAGGAAAACTTGGTGGAAATTACTTCTTTTTTTACAAAAAATAGGAAAAAAAAAGTTTCTTTGATCACGTAAGCTCTCGTCTGATTGACGATAACAAAGGCTTTCCTAGTTCTGATCAAGCAAAGTTTGAAAGAAAACGTGAAGAAAGAAAGAAGTCTATCCACTTATAACGAGGTTCCTTTTCGCAATAAGTGAAATGAACAATGCACTCGAAAATAAAATAAAAATACAGAAAAATAATTATGCAATATTTCTCAGACTTCATTCCACTACGTTAGACGAGGACAAATATGAAAGAGTCGGTGAAAATTTACCAGTCATAAAATTTAATTTACATACTCATACTTGGGTTCATTTTAACTTCATAAGCCCCCCACTGTTTAAAATTGATATTTCAGGATTTAGACTTGCTATAAGGAATTTTTTTTACTGATTAGAATTTTTTAAATCCAAATATCAATTTTTGAATAATTGGAAATACAGTCAAGCTAACTGCTCAGTAGTAACTAGAGTTTTCGAGAAGGAATTTTTTCCCGACTACGCTCGGGAATTTTCAATGATTTCCCCTTCTAGAATTCCCGATACTTGTTTCGGGAAATTGTGGAAATTTCTCTCACTGAGACTCGCAATGGGAAATAAAGGTACTTCTCTCGTAGTTGTTGAGAAGTGAATCTGCTGTTGTAGTCGTGCCGGACTCTTTATCTTGAAAATCCTGGTTTGAACACCGTTTGGTATACGGTAGTTTTTCAACTCAGGATCGAATACGAGCTGGTCTCACATTTTCAGGAAGTCAGAGAGCAGAACCTCAGAGAGCAGGCGTACCTTTTAACATGGTACTTACATAAGCTGAAGATTCACGCATTGGCCATTTTCACTTTAAAATATAAAAGATACCAATATCACACAAAATAAGCATATCTTTGGCAACATAAATGCATTCAGGCCGTTATAAATGCACAACACGTTCCTGTATGTAGCAATTCGTTATAAATTCTGCAGAAGTATGTTTATGAGTTGCATTGTATGGTTAAGAAGTAGTAGTTATGGTCTACTACACCAAACCACCAATATCGCTTTATTGCAATTTACTGTTGAGATGGGTTGAAAAAAAAAGGCGCTGTCTATCGGTGGTCGCCTCAAGCTCGTTAGGGAAAATATTTTAACTATATCCTCCTTCGGATTTGAACCTGGAACCGTGACAGCAACAACTTTCACGAATTGGTAGAAGACGGTAATTTGATTTCCGACAAAAACAGTCGGCATTTCAGTCTTGAATTTATCTTCGTACATGCCAGTTGGTGGAGAGTGACAGCATCTTCATGTACCTAATTATATTTTTAACTAGTTACGGGGCGGATACCTGGCGCTTTTCAAAGGTTTTGTCTATATTCCGGCAGCATTCAAATAGTGACAAATCATTGCAAAGGAATAAACTTCTCTGAAAAGCATTGTTTGTTATCCTCGAGAACCTAAGTAAACATTTTGAAAGTAATTGTTGAGGGCTGAAGAAATAAGGTTTCCCGACATTCCGGGCATTTAACCAGCTCTGGTGAACATTTAAAACAGCCTATTGCTCAAGTGCGGTCGTGATTGGTGTATATGCAAAATTTGGCGACGATCGGTTTAAAATTGTAGATTTGTATAGAGAATATGCAAACACACCCATAGACAGAACGAAGAAACAATTTTCTATACAGGGGGCATAGCTTAACAATCTGCATCGCAAATTACCAGCGAACCGTTGATCCTAGAGGTATACTTCCAATCAGAAAAAGTATCAAAATAACTTGTGGACTTCAGATACGTTATTAATGTTGCAAGCAATTGGAAAGTTATTAAAACAAAAAAAAAAACTTTTTGTACGTGCACCCCCATCCTCAAAAGCTCGACTAGAAAGTTTTTGCACTATCTCTCCTGTTGTCAACAACAGCGACAACAAAAAAAAGAGTTGGGAAAAATCAACATGAACTAACGAAGAACGATTCTTTTCCTCATTTATGCTGTTTTATTCAGCACCTCCTAGAGGTATAAGGGATGCCAAGTTCATCCGTAACGGCATTAAGACTACCCAGCAAGTTTACCACATTTTTTACCACAGCATCCTATTTCGTTTCTTCTCATTTTGGCGTAGAATCTTCCTGGTTCGCTCACAATTACCGCATGGTGATTGGATGTTGGATATAGAAATTGCCAATTCTGAGTCCGATAATTTCTTTTCCACAGAAATATGATACTGGGACGAGCAGGGAATTTTTTTCCTTGAATATTCTTAGGGAAAATGGACTACTTGCCGACGGCCCAAGTAGCTTGAGTAGGCCCTCCATCGCTAGGAGGTGCTGTTTTATCAAAACTTTTTTCCAATTTTTGAATTCAAATGAAACTAGCGAATATTGCACTTCAAAACGTGGAATGCTTTTTGGTTTGTTTCATGAGAGACGGATCAACAGCTTTTTAATTGGATTCTTGAGCACAGGGTGTCCGTATAAAAAGTTATTTTCTTTTATTTTAATAAATATACAACACCATGCAACATGAATTTCATAGGTACTTGAGATCCACAAGTTATTTGGATATTTTATCAGATAGGAAGTATATCTCTAGGATCAACGGTTCGTCAATAATTTCCGATGCCATGTGTTAGCTATGCACCCTATGTATAGACATAGATTACTCAAAAAGTCTTGAAAATATGAACCTGTGTTATGACGATGCTTCGGTTATAACGAAAAAATTATCAGGAATATTCGATGTTATAACCGAGTTCACCTGTACATAATTCGGTGTTTCAACTTCGAATATCCCTGCAATTCGACCACAAGTAGTGCTTGAAAAATCATAAAAACGCCACACGCTTCCGTTATTATTTGGTCTTACTCAGTATAGAACGAAGCCTAAAATATGGAAGAATGTGATAACTGCATCGCGGGAATTTATTGACTTTTAATAACCCTCATCACGACTCCACCTACCTTTTGTAAAATGTCGGTCTTATCTTTCTTACACCACATTTAATGAACCGAACGATAATTACTCTTTTTTGGATCTCGTAATATTTAATTAATAGATCGCTCTTGTTAACGGTCTCATTGATTGGATCGCGTCTCAACATTCCCGTAAATGTACCTAGCTGGGTGTTGATTAAGTAAGGAGGGGGGGGGGGAGTGTGCGTATATAGTACATGTACTAGATACCGAAAGTTAATTGCAGGCCGTTAAAGAAAGGCGTCGCAGAGACGTAAATGCGTATAAACACATATTTAACAATTGCTGTGAGAAATAAGGTAAAATTATTTTATGGTAATCCTTTTTTTGCCCTATCTCATGTCGCTTTTGTTTTAATAAACGTAATTATGGAATCCTGAGGTGCTTACCCTGATGCAGCGCCTTATGTAAGTTTTCGTATCAATATAAATCTCCATGAAATTAACGATTTATAACGTTTAGAATTGTACAAGAAAGAATTTTACCGCTGAAGTGAGAGGGGGTGACAGCGCACGTCAAGACAAACAATTATTTTCGGATGGAATCCAGGTTTGCAACCAACTTGTTCGTGGGATGCGTGCAATGCTGCAGTTCCGAAGTCACCAAAAAATTATGTTTTCTGATAATTCATGAGGAGTGACCGGGAGGATTTTTTCTATCCAGCTAACTGACAATTACAGAGTAAAACATATCATATCGTCCAATTCTTTTCCTCTCCAACGATCTCAAACGTGTGGGAGTTTTTTTCCTGCCTCACTGCAAGGATAAATTTCATATTTTGTTTCCCCCCCCTTTTTCCTCCTTTTTTTGGTGTCAGTGGCTTGAACACATGTTGACATGAGCTAAACAAAAAAGTCATTTGCAACCGTCGGTTTTACTGCCAAAATTGTTCTGGGACATTCTATACCAGTGTGTTTCCCAACCTTTTTTAAACCATGCCTCACCAATGCATATCTGAAATCCAGATGCCCCTCCGTAATTTTTCAGGGAGGTGTCCCCCCTCCCGGTGAAACTCCATAGTTTCATATCATGGTTTTTTTGTCAAATGTAAGAACCATTAGTCTTTGCTTTGTCTCCTTAAATTTTAAAACGAGGAGGGGGGGGGTAGTCTTTGCCTACTTTCCATTTCTGCCTACGTTAACTTAGTCAAAAAAGCAGCTATTTCTCTCTCTCTCAATCAGGGTTACTTGGAGAGACTTCAGGGGGGTCTGTGAACTTGGATGAGAAAACTATTAACACACTCAATGTTTTTACATTGCTATACACAGAATATTATTTTTTTTAAGGTGTTCATGTTTTTCATTTTTCTTCATTTTGTTGGCACAGGGGGGCGAACTTTATCTTACTCCGTCAGACCAGACACGACCCAGGCTCTGTTCCTCCCGGGATATAAGCCTTTTACCCGTGTGGGTTGGATCGTGCTGGAGAGACTATCTTACACAAATTTTCCGTGGAACACAAGACATTAAGGACCCTTAGCCAAACCCCTTCCACTGAAAGAGAAAAACAAAAGACATAAGTCATCAAGAAATTGTTTACAAATTAAAAATTTGAACTCATATAAAAAATGGAGTTCGGAAGGTTACACGTCTTTATGGAGAAACTCAAATTGCTCCCCTAAAAAATCAAAGTGCCCCCTTGTGGGGCGTGGGTCCCCCGTTGGGAATCACAGCTCTATACTTGAACTATTCAGAACTTTTTTCTTTTTCATTTATCTAGTGTTTTTCTAAGCAACTATTAGTTTATATTATTACGTATAAACGAATATTTATTTCATATATTCATTTACAGTATTGTCGATTATACGTATAAGAAAACAATAGCTTCACCGAAGTGAAACTTTATCTTGGTGCTACGATTACATTCAATAACATTTTTGAAATGTGATATTTTTTACTGTGGTGCTTACAGCAAGAAATACGGAACATGACTGTTATTGAAACCGGTGTTTCATAAAAACTTTTCGTCCATGCTCTTTTTTTTAACCACGTTTCATCTTGTACCGCCCTCAGTTTTAACTAGAGTTTCCGAATGCAGGAGCGAGACTTCTTTCTAGTTTTCAAACTGAATTTTAAATAAAGATTTTGAGAGACTTTGTGTTTAAAACGTTTCTCTAAGGAGATTCTAACGAATTGATGCATTCCGAAATGTGTGGCCTTTACGTATTTATCTTGTCACAATTATTGCGTGCTTTGTTTCCTACTGGTGCTGCCACGCCACTTCTATATTTTCAAGTGAAAATGGAAAGTGGCTCCACTTTACCAGAGGTTTCCACTTGAATATGTAGTAGTTATTTTTTTTTTTCATCTCTTCTTTCAAATGCTTCACATCTGTGTTTTTGTTTCATAGCTCACCGTGACCTCCTTCCCCTAGATCACCTGCCATTGCTCCACTTCCAATTGATTTTTTTTCGTAATCACATTAGTACGTCCCAGTGCCACAACCCTGTGTCCAAGAACCACCGATTTACACATCTTGAATCAATACACCATCTTTAAAATTATTAGCAATTTCACTATTCAATTCATTTACTTGGTCTGTAACAAAGACGGGACCATGCAATTTCAGATTTTACATTCCAAAAAATGTGGTAAAATTATCACAAGAAAAATTAAATTCAAAAACGGGCTGAATGGTTATTTTTGTCCTTACCAGATCCTTTCTCGTCGAACCCTTCACTCTAAGTACTAAAGAATGGAGTGAATTGTGGCCGTACCGTTTATACTTAATCTCCAGGGTAAGCCTTCATAGTGGGCGTACGCCATTGACTTTTTTCAAGAGGGAGGGTCATACTGATAGTTATATAACTCTAGGGAAAGATAGAGTGTATACATACATATATGTGTGTGTGTGTGTGAGTGTGTGGTGGAATGTTTACAGGACGATATCATCCCCGAAATATAAAGAAAGCCTTCATTACACTGAAGAGAGATAAAACAAATAAAATACAGCATCGTAAAGATTGAGGGTGAAGAGGGTGGGGGGGGGGCAAAAAGGGCTGAGTGAAATGACGCTGAGAGCAAATAGGGCGAAACAATATCCTTCCGCCGGAGAATTCCGTCATTACAGAGAGTGCAGCAAATAGAAGCTATCAATACACCGACTGAAGTTTGATCGAGTTGCGAGGAGAAAACCATAGATATATGTGTGTATGTCCGCGAACAAATCATTAAATGCATCTATCTTTATAGCCTATACCCGTGGTATCGAACTGACCGATAAGTATAGAGATCGAAGAACAATTTTTTTTTTCGGCTTTCATTATTATTATTATTATATTTTGTATGACCCACAAGCAATCCACATGCCGGGGGAGTTAATTATGGTAATTTCCGACAGAACTCACGATGAATAATACATCTCTGGAGCTTACTTGACCAAACAACATGATTGATATCAAGTTCGCGTAATATGGAGCACGGGGAATGTTGTGGCATATCCGAAGGCCGAAGTGATCCGTAACATATTCCGAATCCGTCCACGTGATTATCTCGAAGCAATTGAGCTGATAATTTCATTGATAACTTTCGTATACTCTTTCGTTATCATGTTTCTTCCATAGGGAAAAGTGCGTGGTTACTGATTTTTTCTCTCTCTATAATCTTCTAAGAGCATGATAATTATTTCCAGTATGGAATCATCAATACCAGCGTTTATTACTATGTATGTGATTGCTAAAATATAGGGTTTAGAAATCTGATGTATGCCCCTGTTGAAAGATGCACGCTTCTATTATGGAACTATGAAACGTAGAAAAAAACTCATATTCAACTAATAATGAACTGAAAAAAAGTTATCTGAGTTGAATGGTGGAAAATATGTGTTTGTAGCGGATATATATACTGTAGTCATCGCATGGCCATTTTACACTCGTGGGACTCACAAACTTTAGCATTAGATACATTGCCCGAAAACACATTTCGATGAATAATACATGGATGCTAGTGACATGTTCTGACTCTAGAGGCCACTTATGAATAAAAAAATTTAATTACTGCTATAAATAAGAAAATTTAAGGAATGCTGTAAAAATTTTAATGGCTAGTGTATGAAAGTTTTATACCGCAAGGATGCGATAAAAATATGAAATATTAAAGTAGGTGGTAGGGAAATGAGAATTTTTCAAAGACTGCTGTTAAAAATAAGAAATTCATCGAATGATGTAAAAACAAGAAATTTGAAAGAATGTTGTAGGAAGGAGAAATTTTAAGGTGTGCTGTATAAAATAAGAAATTCGGGGACACAGCAAAATTATAAAATTTAAAGGAATGCTGAAAAAAAAATTAGGGAATTTGTATGAATAAGAAATTTTAATGAATACGGAGATAAAGGGAGAAATTTTAAGGATTGCTGTAAAATTGAGAAACTTTTTAAGGAGTCCTTATGGGAATAAGAAATTGGGGAATGCAGTAAAAGAATATACAATTTCCAGAAACGCCATTGGTAATCATTTTTAACAATTCTGCGAAAATAAGAAATCTTAAGGCATGCTACAAATAGTGAATTTTGATTTAATTAATGAACAATGCTGTAAGAATAAGAAATTTAGAAAAGGCCGTAAATACGAAATAAGAAATTTAGAAAAGGCCGTAAATACGAAATAAGAAATTTAGAAAAGGCCGTAAATACGAAATTTTAAGAAATTGTGTAAAAAAGAAATTTGAAGAAATGATATAAAAAGAAATTTGAAGAAATGATATAAAAAGAAATTTGAAGAACTGGTGTAAAAAAAAGTCTTAAGGAATGAAGCAATTAGAAAATTTTAAGGAATGTTGAATTTTTGTTTTCTTTTTAATAAATTTATATTGGTTTGTTCGGCAATATTTGGCATCCATATTTTTTATGGACATAATTTTTCAGCCACCTGGTTGGAAAACTTGCCTATTGCAGGCTTTCTATTTTTTCTATTTGTATTTGTATAAAAATAAGAATTTTCGAGAGATCCCGCCAGTAAGAAATTTGAAGGACTGTTATAAGCTGGTGATTTTCAGAACAGCTATGAATATGTAATCTCAAAGAATGGTGTAAATGAGAAATTCGAATGAATGTGCTGTATTTAAATATTGTTTATACAATGTGTGCTCACGTATGGAAATGGATGGAGTGAAAGAAGCATTGTCTGTGTCCATTAATGCTGTCGTTTCCCAACTTTAGTCCGATTAAAGCGATGGATTATTTTATTGGCGTCAAGAGAAACAGGGCAAAAACTTTCTTAATTGGAAGTTTAGGAGGAACATGTAAAAATTTCGATTTTTTTCCAATGACACACCATATTTTTACGCAGGTAAAGTAGTACAGAGCTATGAACTACTACTCCTGAACATATTTTGAGCATTTTTTAAATTAGCACCCTACCTGTACGACGAACGGTTGTTGAGATAAAAGCCGAATTGGGACTTTACAGTACAGTCCTGTTCGGCGCGTATATAAATGCATTTTAATGGCCGTTTATTTCATGAATAGTCATAATTTCTTCACTGAATAATATTACCAATTGATTAACACTTGCGTGATTATTTCGCTTCAAAATAAAATTACTTCTTATTCGATCCCCGTTATGGTAACGCTACTCTGCTACTACATTTCTCTTTTCCTCATCTTTTTTTCCCCCTCCATGTTGAAAGAGTTGTAGCCAATGGCAGTGTCGCTTTCCCCATCAATAACTATTACACTTCCAGGTCAGTATTCGCTAGAAGGTCGAAGAATTTACTCCGCACGAACCCGTTTAATCAATCTTCATTAATTGTTTAACAGCTTTTAGGGGGATTTCATAATCGATGGTTTACACACACAAAAAGAACCAACCCTTGTCCCGAATTGGGATATCACATTACCGTTGGACGAAATCAACATGGACGTAGTTCATGGACGAGAACGAAATGAAAAAACAACAAAACATGAAAGTAAATGAATTAACTAATCTCTTTAGCATAACTGAAACAGAATTGTACAATAACTTAATTGCTATTAGGATTGTCTTTCGATGAATATAAAGCATATTTCACTGATTCAAATCGGTGAACATCATCTATTTTTGGAGATAATATACAGAACATCGTGAATGCAATTTCTGAAAATATCATTAGATGTACGCAATCATTAATTTATTAATTTATTTTTGTTTTTAATGTGCATGTATACTTTAAAACTAGGGCGCTCAACCTATAGGGGAATGCAAGCTACTTGATTTGTTTGAAAGCGTGTCGCGGGCCACTTAGTGAATTGGAAGACAATCACATGTCATTTACGCATGATTTGTAAATGTACCGTGAACCCTTAAATGACTGTAAATGTGCTGCGGGCCGCTTATGTGATCTAGAACTGTACCGCGAGTAACATAAGTGATCTGTAAATATGGCACGTGTCAGTTACGTCTGTAGATTTGTTGCCAAACGCTTGAGCGGTTTGTAAATGCGTCGCGGGTAACTTGATTGGTGTGGATCATGGAGCCGGCACCACCGGCCGCTCTAGTGCTAAGTAACTGTGTCGCCAGCTACTTGAGTGATCTGTAAATATGCCCTGGGTGATATATGTTATCCAGGAATGCGCCGCGGGACACTAAAGTGATGTGAAACTGCACGGCGGGTCACCTAAGTGATCTCTAAATGTGCCGCGCGCCACTTAAGTGCTCTGGAATAAAGCCGCGGGTCACTCAAGTAATCTGTTAATATTCCGCGGGGTTTAAAAGTGATCTGGAACTGTCTAGCTGGCCACTCAAGTATAATTTGAAAATATGCCGCGGGTAATATAAATGATCACTAACTGTAGTGCGGTTCACTCAAGTGATCTACTTGGTCGCAAACCAACTCCGGTCATATATCGTCATACGGTAATTTCCAACCGGTGGAGTTGAGTGAGAAATGAAGGCGCCCTCTATCGGTGGTCGCCCCAGTCTCGGTAGTTAAAGAACTTGTTCCTAATGTTCTAGCCCGGATTCGAACCCGTGAACTCAAACGATCTGTGAATATGCCGCAGATCCCCTTCAGTGCCCTGGAAACGTGCCGTTTAGTTCATTTTCAAGATTATACAGTATTTAAGATCACGAGCCACATCAAATCCCTTTGAGAGCAACATTTAGCCCGAAGCGTTACGGGTTGAATGTCTAAGCTCCAAAACTTATGAACTTTTTAAGTTATTAATTTCCTCATGAATGAATATTTTCGGAAATGTACTACATTTTTTGATTTTTTTTTTTTGTGAATCCTTATTATCATAACCTAAAATTTAGTTCAATACATGTACATTATATGAACATCAATTCGTAAACCGCTTACTTATGTACGAAGCTTTTATTATGGAAAAAAAGCAGCGTACAAATAAAATCAACCGAAAAGCTATTTTATCCGACCACTTAAAGAAGAAATAGAATTTATATTTGAATTTTTATGATTTCTATTGAAACCAAGTGAATTTTTATGCAAAATTATTTGTTGTAATGGCATTTACAAGGAATGAAACAAATCTTGTTGATCTGAAGAGAATATTACATTTTTATATATAACTGAAGAGTTTTTGATTTCTATGGTTGAAGAGAAATAGACTTCTACAGACGGACACCATTTAAAATTTTTTAATAATTTATCAACAACGCTAGTACAAGTATGGAAACGCTTTAATCGAAATTTTTTATCCACAATAATTCAAACTTCTGTTAAAACCATTTTAAACTTCAATTTACATTTTTTATCTGCAATATTTCCAACTTCTAATATGATTATTTTCTCAACAACACATTTCAAACTTCTATCAGCATTTTTTATCTACAATATTTCGAATTTGTATAACATCATTTTGTCAACAACATTTCAAATTTCAATCAAAATCGTTTCGAACTTTCTATTAAATTTCAAACTTCTCTTAACAACATTTCAAATAGGGCCGCTCCTAGAAATTCTGCCGTTTGAGGCGATCAATATTTCGCCGCCCTTAAGATACGACTATCTGAAAAGAGTTCTCTTTCTTCACCTCTATTACCTTGATACAGTAGTTGACGTTTAAGATGTCGAGAAAGCATTTCCTAAATAAAGGCGTCCCTCATGAGAGTAAATAATATCAAATCTCTTCCTTGAGGGAGGGGCGGGGGGAGTCCTATAGTGGGCGCACCTGCTTACCTTTTTTCCCTATGTGTTTTGGGAAAATCTTTGTCATTCAAAGGATTAATTGAACTATTTAGCAAGCACATGCATGTCATATAACGCATTAAAATTTTACAAAAATTACTCCAAATAATTTGAAGGAAAATCGTATTCAATCAAGTATCACAGATTATAAGACAACCGTAAGTATTCTTTATAGGCACATTGTATAATATTTTATCTCATGTATATTTATATTTTTTAGTTTTTATGATTGCATTTGTAATTGGGTTGCTGTATTTTTGAAATATATGATATCCATATTTGTTATGCGCATCTTTCTCATTTCTATATTTGTATTTAGATATGATTTTGCGCACTTCTATGAGAAAACATGAAAAATTAATACACTAATATTTATTCTGAATCCAAAGACAAAATTTACTGATTGAAAATAAAAGACTTGCCCTCCTGATTTCGTAGTTTTTAAAATCGTGATTCTCCGCGTTATAGGGCCATTCAAGTATTACGTCGGCATCGATGGCGTGGGGAGGGAGTTTCCGATTTGCTGACTTTTGATGACGGGGGGGGGGGTTTGGATAATGCTTACGTCATCAACCACCCTTTATGAAAATCCCCCCCCCCATTGATAAGTGTACTACAGAGCCACTTTAGTGATCTCTAAATGTGTCGCGGATCCAAGTGATCTGGAAATATGTCCAGGCCGTTTAAGTGCTATGAAACTGTGCCGCGCATCACTCAAGTGATCCGTAATTATATGCCGGGGATCGCTTAAATAATCTAAGAATGCCCCGCGGGTAATTTGAGTGATGCAGAACCGCACTGGGGCCACTTAAGTACTCTAAAACTACGTCAGATGCCACTCAAGGGATCCAAAACGAATAGGAGCTTCCACGATAAGATCTGGCACAATGATTTATGGCAATAAATATGTAAATTAAGAGGTGCTGCCTAGGCCTTCTTTCATTTTGTCCTGGGGGGGGGGGTTGATATTGGGACGGCAGTACGGACACACTTTTTTCGGGATTAAATATTCAAAAACGCGTTTGAGTTTTGTATAACAGCCTCATTATCACCAAAGATTCCACGAAACTTTAGTTGGAAAATCCTGATATAGAGAACAGATATAAGTACACAGAAATAGTCAGTCAGAACATTCCGGAGCCGAAACAACACCACACTAGAGAGACTTCTACTATGGTGTTCGCTGAAAGAGGCATTTGTCAAACGATTAACAAGGAATCTAAACTTGTGCTTGGGGATTAAACTAAAGAAAGGAAGGAGAGTCAATTTTTGAAAAATGTCGATAAAGAGTGGAAAGATCTTGAACAAAAAGAGACGGAACCTAATTTTTTTTCACACACACAATCTTCTTAGAGATAAGTGGAACTTTTTAGAAGTGCAAGAAATGAGGTAGGTGTGTGTGTTGAGATGAATTAAGCATTGAATAGGATTTAAACATTGAAAAGTATTTCATTTACCTGCGCTTATTTATCCACTCGCCCTTTCCTTCACAATTATTTCGATGTATAAAAATTCTTTAGAGTGAGAACACCGTCATGATGAATCTGTCATAAAAAATGCTGCCACCGTAATCATGGCGCTTTAGGCAGCCACCACCTCGTCACCTCATGCCTGGAGCCGGCCCTGATTATTTTCGAACATAATTAACAACATTTCAAAGTTCTATGAAAAGCATTTCAAAGTTCTATTAAAACCATTTTCAAACTTCTATCAACATTATTTTCTCAACAACATTTCAGAATTTTATTAACAGCATTTCAAACTTCTATTAACAATGTGTTAATAGAGCACATTGTTAATGGGAGATCTATTAACATTTTTTTACACTCCACAATTCTATTAGAAACTCAAAATTTCAATAAAGCTAGATAATCGATATTTCGAACAAACACCACTTCTGGAGCATAAGCGTTTTTAACAACATTTTATTTATATTTCATAAGCAGTTGCGTGTGCTTTTTACTTAATAGATATACAAGTAACAACCATTTAAAACAATGATTTATTTCATACGAAATCTTTAAAAAACATATTTTTCAATTATGTGATTTACTTTGGTCATGTTTTTTGATCTCGTCTAAAATGTATATTTGAATGAATGGAAGAAACAGTGACGCATATCAGTATTTTCTTTATACACAAATCCATTGTGATTGCGCAATATTATTTTAGATTTACGTTTTTTGTATAAATTTTTATATATTATTATTATAAAATCTATAACTTTTCCGCAGAGCAAATGATTAAATAGAACCGCAAAAAGGAATGAATAAATGACATTTAGGTTTTCGCAAGGTAGTTTTTGAATGAAAAATTATGTATGTATAATATGCATATCAATCACGCATATCGCAGTCATCAATCACGCACTTAATGCAATCAAATTACTGAAACTTTTTAGGTAAGACATAAAAAGAGGATATGTATCTCTCCAAGTAGCCACGTGTGTTTTCATACTGTCAAATGACATTTTTAAATTTAATTATCGATTATAATTATTAAGTTATGATATCGTGAAATTTTCTCCATTTTCTGAAAACTTTTATTTTTATTACATTATTTTCAGAAACCTATGAGGAAAGAGAAACCGAACTCACTACGTTGAATAACAAGCTTCCTCAGTTGTCAGTCCACAAGGCCAATAAATTCACTGAAAATGTTTGAACGCCGTCACGAACGTGGTGAGCTTTTAGTCATTCATCATTCATTTTCCGTGATGCATTTATCAAAAAAACTGAAATCCATCACGCGTTTGTTGTTTTTTTTTTTCCCTTACGTTATCTCATAAGACAAGAGATAACCAAGAAATAAACTGTGACTGATATAATTTTTCCTAATGATACGTTTGAAGATCAAGGTGACGTAAATTCCTTTTAATACTGACAGTAAAGACCATCTGCTAAAACGTCAGTTTAAAGTGAAATTTTTATTGGCTCTTTTCCCACGTTCAAAAATGTTTTGAATTTTTCCGGACGTTTCTGTCACTATACCTGACAAGATTTGTTTCTTCTTTTACATGAAACATGTACAATATATTAAAGCTACCAACATGCAGTAGCAAAAATGTTATAAAGTTACTTCAAAATATTTCTATACAATATTTAAGGAAAAAACAGTGATGTGTCAAGTGTAACTACTGAGTAGAAGTTTCTAATCTGTTCGGTTGATGCCTGGTGAAGGCACTTAAGAAAGTACGGCACAATATAATATAAAATGGCGAGGTTTCAAATCATTATGTAGATGTTGATTTATGTAAAACTTTTCTCAAGTTAAATACCATTTTTATATACAAAAATACCAAACCTTAGATAATTTTAATACGAACTATACCATTAGATAACTCGCAATTATCAGGAGCGTACTATATTCACCCTTTCACACAATCTGTTCCGAGATTAAGCTTTTCACAAAGTATTTTTGACGAACTATATGAACCATCTATGGTTCATATAGTTCATGGTGATGAACCATCTATGGTTCATCACCATAAACATGTATTCAAAAATGCATCACAAAATTTGATCTAAATTGGTGTTAGAATATCTTTTATTGAAATAATGCATCAACGTAGAAATTTAATTAATTTCAAGGGATTTTTTTAGTTTGCTTAAATGGTAAATTAAGGTGTAAAATATACAGGGTGCATAGCAAATGGGGGTATTGCATTTCACTGGTGAACCGGTTCCCCGTGTGGCCCGAAACCCAATTAAAAATTTGTTGCCCTGTCTCTTGTGATGCCAAAAGAAAAATATTAATAACAAGTTTCTTAACGCACTATTCACTGAGGCATTCCAATTCGAAACACGGAAGAAAGTAATGAAAAAACAGCTCTAAATGCTGAAAATCCGTTTTACCCGCATTCAACGCTGTATCCCATACCCGCAAATTTCCTCCGTTTCACGAATTCGAATATCTCAATGAATATTAATTTCACTTAGAAATATCGATTTTTTTTTTGGCATCAGGAGAACCAGGGAAACAACTTTCTAATTGGGTTTCGGGGCATACGCAGGGCGTTGAGGAATAAGAAGACCATGCCCCCCAAAAATTTAGAAAAAAAGTTCAATATTTCGATTTAAAAAAAATTAAAATATCGATTGAAAATACGGGTTTTTTTGTGCTATTTTAACCAATTTTCTGTTAATTGTAATTCCTTTTAAAGGGTATAACAAAAATAACAATACCTCAAAATTTCTCGGGAAGACAATTTTTGTCCCTTCTCTCAAGAGACTCTCCCTCTTTTGTGTCCCCTTC
Organism: Pholcus phalangioides; assembly: GCF_987345545.1. Lineage (NCBI taxonomy): Eukaryota > Metazoa > Arthropoda > Arachnida > Araneae > Pholcidae > Pholcus > Pholcus phalangioides. Next base: position 95,362,511 of record NW_028301608.1, on the reverse strand, counting down.
AAAAGTTGATTTTGCTCATGATCCTACGCATTAATGATTGTTGAATCATTAATGCGTAGGGGAAAAACATGGTTGAATAATTATTGTGTAGAGACAACTGTAGAACCATTTTAAGGAATGTTTCTGATCAATGTTTCTGATATTCAAATATCCATCATGATTAATGAATATCCAAAAAATTTTTGATTAATCATTGCATAAAAAAAAAACAGTTATGAATCGCTATTTTTTTTTCTTAAATTATCCAAGGATCGGTATTGTTTTACAAAAAAAGAAGGAAAAACTATTTCCGAATCACATATTTAATTTATATAAAATACATCGATGATTTATCTTAATTGATTGAAGATTGTTTAAGAACCGTTATTGATTCATTATTGTTAAAAGACAACACTGAAACAATCATGCTCAGATATGGTCCCTCAAATAATCATGTTCAGGTAACATTGTTGAAAGAATCAAAGAATCATGTTCAGGTAAAATTGTTGAAAGAATCATGTTCAGGTAACATTGTTGAAAGAATCATGTTCAGGTAACATTGTTGAAAGAATCATGTTCAAGTAACATTGTTGAAAGAATCATGTTCAGGTAACATTGTTGAAATAATCATGTTCAGGTAACATTGTTGAAATAATCATTTTCAGCTGTCATTGTTGAAATAATCATTTTCAGCTGTCATTGTTGAAATAATCATTTTCAGCTGTCATTGTTAAAGCAATCATGCTCAGACGTCATTTTTGAAACATGTTCAGCACCATTGTTGGACCACTATTTTTTTTAAGTAATTGATAAATCGTTATTTTTGAAAAAAAAACTGTTCCTTATAATCACCATTGACGACTTTAGTGGAGTAGGGTTCCATGTGAACAGCAGTTGAACATGGGTCAGTCGGCAAAAATCGGCAGATTTTGCAACAATGATGAATAAGAAAGTTTTCGAAATCGTTGTTGATCGAACATTATTGAATTACCCTTACTAAGAATGCTCCCCAAAACCGTTGAGAATAATGATGAAGCCCTTATTAACCTCTAATTGTTTGGATAATACTGTTTTTAGAATAATGTTTGAAGACCAAAAGAATATTTCTGAAATTTTTTCCGTTAGAAGATAATTAAATAATCATTATTGCTAATGGCATCCTGCTCTGGTACAGCAGAAAAAGGAATATTCTCCGTCATAATATTAATAAAGAAAAGAGAGTTACTCTAATAATATATTTTTTCTTCCTATTTTTTGGCAAAAAAAAGATATGTTGAGCATTGCACGAATCGACCATTCTTTGTTAAGACAGGACTTTTAGAACAATTATCTTTCAGTTCTGTTAAAATAAACATGATTTTTTTAATTTTTCCAAATATTTTGCATTTTCTAAATTACTCCTGATACATCGAAAATAACGAATTTTTAGCTTTAAAAGATTCGAAATTTCACCCAGTGGTTTTTGATTCGAAGTTTGATTTTTTATAGCAATGATTGAAGACAGAGTGATTCTAAATTCATGGAAAAACTTTTAGAATTAACAAAACGCACCTAAACAGGAATTTTTGATCGTGGAATCTGCGGTCAAATCGCAGTAGCGGAGGCGGTAGAGGGTGGTTTTTAGAGAGTGCTCAACAGCACTTCACTAAAAAACACATATATTTTTCAGACGCACTTGTGATATATGCTATGAACCATTCGGGGGTGAATACACCTTCGGATTCAATTTGAGTCTGTTATTATTGGTGTAAGGACCTTCAAGGTTATGCAGCTCCAAATAATGATCAAGCGGTGTAATGACTTGCGGTAGAATTTGCGTAACCCACGTGGCAAAATGAGAAGTCCTACCACATAGCAATACCCTGCACCCTCGAAGTTCATTGCACTTATTGCAGCAAATCTGTCGGAAAAATATGATATTTCTTTTTTGGTGAAGTGCTGTTGTGCACTCTCTATAAAAACCCTTTACCATTTTTGCTATTGCGATTCGACCACAGACTCTATCAAAAATGCTTGTGTCTAGGTGTCTTTTATCACCTCTTGAAGTACCTGAATTTAGAATCACACTGTAAGTAAAATTCTTATGCATTGAGTAGTATGTGAAATTTCATAATATTGACTCTATTCATAACAAAAATGCTTTATTTCGTAATTTATGAAAAATGATAAAACAAAAACATTGCAAACTGTTCTCTTGGTTGAGTCTAAAATGAATGAAAATTTCGAATAAATAAGTTCTTACATTTGATATTATTGCACCGAACGACAGCCCATAGGTATGAATAAAAAATCGACTCCAAAATTGTTTTAAATGTTGTTACAAAATTCTCTCAAAAAGTGTTTGATTGTTGGTTTACATTTTTGTTGTGAAAAATTCACCTAAAAGTTTACCTTAAAATTGATTTACCTTTTGACTAAAGAGTGATCCGAAACAGTGCCAGACATTTCTTGAAATTTCTTCATAGAAAATTTAGATATCACACTACATTTTTGTGACTGATCATTTTCATTATGTGACTTTTCGATTTAAAAATTTCATGATATCGATTCATGAAATTTCGTGATATTGATTATATTCATAACAAAAACACTTTAAGGAAACAGTTATTTTCCGGATATTATGCTGAGGTGAGCTCGGAAAGAAAAGTCATCACGTCTCCGCCGGGACTCGAACCCAGGCCCTCTTGCATACCGGGCAAGCATGCTACCATCTACACCACTGGAGACACATGAATCTGCCTTCCTAATTTCACGCACTGTGTCGTGAGGCGCTGAAGTAGAGGCAGTAGTAGCCTCTCTTAACTTCAGGAAATGGCCCCCGGGTGGGACGGTTTAAAGAGATTTAGATGGCTTTTTTTCCATCTAAAGCTCACCTCAGCATAATATCCGGAAAATAACTGTTTCCTTGATATCTCTGGCTGAAAAAAAGCCATCTAAATCTCTAAAAACACTTTATTTCGTAATTTATGAAAAAAATAAAACAATGACATATCTGAGTACTGCACGTTTTCTAATTGGAAGTAGACCTCTAGGATCAACGATTCGCCAGTAAAATGCTATACCCCCCCCCCCCACCACTATTTGCTATGCACCCTACATGTTGTTCTTTACCTTATTTTCAACGCTTTTTGATATATCGGCTAATATTGCACTCAGAAAAAATGAGCACGTTTTGTTAGACTCGGAACAAACAGGGCAAGAACTTATTTCAGTACATATACAGCCGTTAGTAGAAATTTCATATTTGGTTACAGTATTTTTAAGTTCACATTTTCATGAAATTTTAATGTTTTTTTTCCATTTTTCGACGCTTCAAAATGCATGGGGTTTTTTTTTTCAATGTTTGCATGTACTTAAATTTGTTTTGTATATGGCATTTGATGGATTTTTTTTTAATTTTTCCCACGTATTTTTGATTTCATGGTATATCTCGACATTTTTCAATGCATATTTCAATAGTTAGCAAAACTGATGCGACAGATGGCAGCACTAACAACTAACACACATTACACAGAAACAAACTCACGTTAGGTTAACAATATGTGTCTTCACATTCCAATATGTACCAATTCATTTGGAGGTGCATGTCTGGTTTAGTAGTGCATATTTCATCGGGGTTTTTTAAATGTATATTTGAGCGTTTTTAGTGTATATTTCAGAATTTTTAGTGCGATATTTCAGCATTTTTAGTGCGATAATTCAGCATTCTGTGCGCATATTTCAGCTTTTTGTGTGCATATTTTTCCCCTTTCTAAGTGCATATAATCCGGGCTCAAATATTTTAATGCAAACCTATATCTTGGAAAATTCAAATATCCAAAGGATTCAAAAGAATTTGCGAAGACTATTTTGCAGTGCGAAAAGAGAATAAGCTCCGCAGTATCGTCGCACCTTCTTCTGACTCCTATCTTATCAGACAGCAGATATTCAATGAATAGTTCCATTGGAAAAGAAGAAACCACCTTTTTCTCCGTGGACAAGCTCATTCCTTTCCCTGTGCAAAGAAAAACGCAAAAGATGTAAACTCTCTCCAGAAATAGAGGCATTTTTTTCCCCCTGAAAAGCATTCGGAAAATGATCCTGGAGAGAAAGAAAACTATTCTTTGAATCTTCGGAGAAACGAGAATCGAGGCAAAAGGGGAGAGAAAAAAAATGGTTTGAAACTCGTACAGGCAAGAAGTTGTTTTGAAGAAAGAATCCCACGGGCAGAAATTACTTCGAAATGCCTGGCATTGTGTGCGCTGGTGGATGTAAAAAAGAAGAAACGGTATGGTAAAGTGGCTTTTACATTTCTCTCACACATACGAAGATGTATGATCTTGACTAACAGCAATGGACAAGAAACAGTGTGAATACACAAAAAAAACCGAAAAAGAAATCAGCCTGTCAGAAAACTCTCACGCTACTGAATGCGGATACGTGCGATTCACGATGCCATGCAACAAAATATTTCTTATTCGTGTCTTGTGTAAATGTTTTTTGGTACCCGGGACGTGAAGAAATTGACTGAACTAAAATCCAACCACCTGATTACAAGTCAGAAATAAAACTGAATAATTTTCCGCTGTGGTGGTCGAGTGGTTATAGTGCCGGACTCGTGATGCGAGGATCCGGGTTCGAACCCCACAGTGGTGGTCGGCTGAAGTTGGTTTTCTGTGGTTCCCAATTTCAAGGCGCAAATGCGAGCCGATCTCCCCGTTAAAAAGTCTCGCCACAGAGAGCAACAGTCCTACAACGGTAAATCATTCAACCATAACACTTCACTCATAGTTTGTAAAACTGGGGGCAGATGACAGCACTACACATAACAAGCATTACACAGAAACACACTTTACGTCAGGTTTGCACTACACGTACACGCACATTCCCGCATGTACCGATTCGTTGGGGGGTTCCGCGGGGGGGGGGTGCATGTGTGGTGTAGCAGTAGTAGGTTGGGGCTCGGGGATCCATGATGTTCTTAAGTCAGCCACCTCGTTGGGCAATTTGCCTGTTGTGGCGTTGTATTTGTATTTGTATTTCGGAGATTATTCTCGCGTGTTGTTTTCGACAATTTGAGAAATTTGGAATGAAAGCACAAAATAAACCGTTTATTTTGGCTTAATTTCAATATCAACCCAATAAATATTTTTGTATCTGCAAAATTCCTGATGTAAAATTTCGACGTTATTATATCAATAAGTTCGTTCGAAAATACGAGAAATAATTTTGTGTTACTCATAGAATATGAGTTCGATTATGACTCAGTTGTTCAGAAATTCAAACATATCTCGTTAATTTTAAAAATGCAATATCTTTTTTTATTCACAAATGTATTCGACCCTGCAAGGCTCAACACGGCCATTAGATTTATGTTCTAGTCATTATGTATCACATGACCAAGTAAAACAATAACTACCTGACAGCAGAGTGTTTCCTGTATAAACTCTGACAGTTCTGGCTGAGAAAATGCGGAAAAAATAACCTTGTAAACATAAAATGATTGGTTTTTTTTTTAAAAAAACCTGGTTTTAATTTTTTAAAAATTAAAACCAGGCAAAGTTACTCATTTTTTGTGATAATAAAATGATTGAATTTCCATAGAATGAGCAAATTATGCATAATCAAAACATTTCGTAAATCTTTAAAAAAATGTCAATTTATTCTTGATAATGCACTGAAAATGGTATTTATTTGTAGATATCGAATTACGTTGACTTCTATCGAATATGGTATCTCAGCAAAACTATAGAATAATTATAATTACTATAACATTATTATGAGAACAATTGTTTTCCGTTAGTATGCTCTTGATTCAGTACCACTGTGGCAAGTGCCAGTGTATCAACAAAACATCTTTGCTCAATAGAACTGCATTTGCACTAAAATATTCTCGTATGACTCTGAGTTCGATTATGACCTTTTACATTGCATGTTCATTTGCCAAACACCCATAATCTCGGTGAATCACTGTAGGTACCTTACTCAACTGCACATGGTAAACAATCTTCTGAGGGTTTTTTGACGAATTGGTACATCTGCCATATCATTCTCTTAGGAACAAATTGCGCAGGAACCTTTTCCTTATTTTCTTTTCCAATAAAATTTAACAACAAAAAAAGCGAGATATCTCCACTTTTATATCTTCAAGTCTAAGGCATCTTTAATTGCTTTCTTGACAAGGGCGAGTAAACTCGTCCACCTCGATTATAGAGGATTACATAAAAAATTGTATTGTTTATATATATAGCAAGCGTAGGATGTGAGATCAGAAAACTGTCTTTCCTTCTTTCACAACTTGTTAATCGACTTTTACTTCTGTTGAGGTGGATCAATCACAAGATAGATTGGTTTATGACAAGCTTACAGCACTGTTTCTGTTCTTCTAAGCGTATACATCAAAAAATCATCATACATATACATTATATTTCATAGTATGCTTAGGAAACATTATTACTCAAATAATAGGGGAAAGTGCCCTATAATGAGATACTTTTTCTAAAATAGCTTTTCTGATTCCCTGATGAACAATTTCGTAATTCTAAAATTGATTTTGTACACTATAAATATATCTGATTCAACATATTGATAGCATTTTCAGAAAAAAATATTGCAAGTATACTCAAAAAATGATTTTAATAAAATGTTCGAATCGGGTGTTTTTGGAACAGGTCGCCCAATATGAGACACCAAGGGTTCCTAATATGAGACACTATCTCATATTGTGCAGTCACACTGAGAAAGAAATATTTGCATGAAAAAATGTATTTATTGTATTTAATTAATTGTCAAAATTGAAAAGATAATATAACAAATTAAATTTTTTTTATGAATAACAATCATTGCGCAAAAATACTATCTCCTTAATTTCCCCACAATCCTCGTTAGAACATCGAGAGCATATCATACATCTTCTACATGTAATGTTGAGTATGTACTAATAACGAAATGTTTAAAAATGACTTACATTGCGCGTTGTACAACCCGTCCAAAAATATCTTCAAAAACTTTTGGGCAGGCTGCACAGTTAAATATGCTCCTGAAGCTGGAGTCGCATGCAAATGAGTAAGGTTATGTTGTTGGCCGCTTCATCTACCGTCGAGCTAATAGTGCATACCTCTAAAAACAGATGTCACAACTGCACAAAAGAGATAAAGGGGTGTCTCATATTAGGCAAGTATCTCATTATAGGTCACTTTCCCCCTATTGAAGAAAAAATGGCCACGTACAAAAAACACCTGGGAATCGACAATAAACATAACAATTTTTCGATAATTATGACTGAGGTTAAATTTTCGAGCATTTAAATGACAAAATTCTCACAATTTTTAATTCTCAATGCAGCTATCTCATACATTTCTTTTTCAAAATCCCACATTGAATTCCTTGTCAAATTTAGTTTTTTTTTTCTCACTTCAATACGAGAGATTATTAAAAAGAAATTCTCCAATATTTTCTCATCAAAACACCATCAATCATCTCTAAAATTCAAGCGCAAGTTCACGTTTGATTTTTTTTTTTTTTTGCATATTTCATAATCGTTTTTTGATCGCAGCTTTATTTCTTATTCATCATAACATTCTTCAATATACCTTTTGTTTTTATATGAATAATTAGTCTCATAAAACTGCCAAGTCTTTGGTTTCACCACTGGAATCAATAATGTGTATCCAATCTGGAGAATAGTTTATCATTAACAGAACTATAAATCTCTATGTCTGTTTGAGTTGGCCTTCTCTGGCTGACCCCCAAACATACTTAATGTTTTTTTTACAAAAACGGAAGTGAAAAGTTGTGCTTGAGGTATATTTTTTATTGCAAAAATGCATCAACTCATCAAGCTAGTTAATTGTAGTGGGTTTTTTTTGATTAGCTAAAATGTTTAATTTTTGGTAAAATATACAATTTCCTTTTATTTTTCTGTCATCTGTGAACTGATAAAATCTTTCTCAGCAAAGTTGAATAATTTTTACCTCTAATTTTATTACGAATTCCCTCGATTTGGTGCAGTTTTATATATCTCTGGACACGTAAAGTTTTAGCAGCTCTGAAAAAAGGACACCAACAATGAATCACCTCTTTGTATGTGAAAAATTTCTGTGCTTTTTTTGGAATATTAAGAAGTCACCTACGAATAAAGCAAATACACGGAAATACAAAAAGTCCTAATGCATTTCAACACCAATGGGTGTCATCTTCAGAGGAAAAATATTTAACCACTAGTCACGCTCAGAAGCGAGCGTTAAGATTTTGTATTCAACCCAAGTGGGAAACTCGGTCAGCATGACTAGTGGTTGAATATTTTTCCTCTGAAGACGACACCCATTGGTGTTGAAATGCATTAGGACTTTTTGTATTTTCGTGTATTCGCTTTATTCGTTGGCCTCTTCTTAATATTCTTGGGAAAAGTTGATCAACTCTTCCTTTTTCGGAATGCTGACTGAGTTGATTTAATAACGCATATCTGACTCCACTCTAACTATGAGACGACTTGTCAACAATCACAACATGAATTTATTTACACGAATTCACGCACACGAAAACACGCAACAACTGTATATTTATACAAATTTTTGTGATAACTGTATATTTTTTTCTTCCTCTGGTAGCTTGGCGCGTGTAATCTGCGTAGTTGCTTTTAACGCCAAGCGTTGGCGAAACTCCATTACACTTTCATAGCTGTATTTCTATCGACATGACACTAAAAGACGTATTTTCTAAAATACTAAAAAAAGAGAAAAAACTGGGGAAAGAAATCGGTATAATGTTTTTTTAAAACATGTATTTGCCAAGTATATCCCTTTAAGACCCGAGCATAAATGTTTTTGGAATTTTCAAAATAGTTTTGCATTTTTGAAACAAGAAATGCATCATAAACATAAATTGTCAGCAAATATTTATTTTTTTATGTGAAGAAATAATTCACTTCGTACAACTTTTCTCACCCAAAATGATGTAGGGTATATTCGTTCATTGTATCTTCACGTACTATTTATTCCCGAATTTCGTTGTTATAAACTTTATATAATAAATCATACTTTATCTGGAGGCGTTTTCACCTGGAAGCCATCTTTAAAAAAAACCCGTAAAATTTGAACTTCAAGTGCTACCCTCTGATGAAAGCCCCCCAAAGGTCATATTCACCATATTTCTAACTCAAAACTTACACAACCCTTCAAGTCAGGGCTTAACTTTCTGAGGTCAAAAGAAAAAAATAAATCTACAGTGAGAAATAGCAACCACCATATTTGTGGCAAAAGGGTCTGAAAATGATATTCAAAAATACACGGGACCATATGGGGTTAAATTCCAGTTTACTAGGCAACCTATGTTTGATCAATACTGTGATCTAAAAAGAATTGCCATCTGCTGCACATCTTCCAACATCCGGAATGATAGGAAATCGGAAAACGAGGTAATGGAACAAATATGTCTTCCTCTAATTCCATTTGATCATTTTTTTTTCCCCCATTTCTCTTTCTCTTTTTTTCTCCTCGTTTTCGGATTATGGACGTTGGCCCCGAGATGATTTATCATCTCCAGGGTTTATGATAAGCTTTTTTTGTCTATTCTTAGTTCTCTCTCAAACTTGTGTGTCTTACAACTTAAAAAAAAAAAAAATTAAGACCTGTATCCATGATGAAACGAGTCACCCATTTTCCTTTCCAATGTACGTATGTATATATACACATGTATAGTTATACAAGTGCAAAGTACACTCGTTGATTAACCGCCACAATGTTTCAAGTACACTCATTTCCGAATCATTTCGTTTACGCTGCATCGATGGTCATGATTCTTTCGTCGTGTCGTTGCGTTAATGAATAACTTTTCTTGAATTCCGTTAGCATTTGATTTTTACTTCTCCTTCCTTCATTATTAATCGGATATGTTTTAAAGATTTGTACGAGGTACTTTATGCTTTGGTTCACACGAACGGCAACAAAGTCGTATTGGAACTACGTGATATCTCGCATTCCAGTCATCAACGCTGGCACCCGAGTGGCGACCAACGATAGGTGGCGCCTTCATTTCCCACTCAACTCCACTAGTTGATATACTATATACATATTTATATATAGATATCGCTAGATATACTCCGTATATCGTCATATGGAAATTGCCATATGTCGATATACGGTAGTGTGCGGTAAGGTAAAGTAAGTCATAAGCACTCTTAGGAATTCCTGATGAATTGGTGCATGTCCCAGAAAATTTTGTGTGGAGATATATGACTGGCCTTTATACAAGGTGTACTGTAAGGCCCAATTCGTCAATTATCTCATCAACCGCTCTTCGTAGAGGTATATTTCCAATTTAAAGAAAATACAGTTAAAGTATTCAGAAATCTCTTTGTACCAGTTCTAGGAGTGAAAATACAGTGTGTCATAAAATTAAGTAAATCTTAATTTTTGATACGGTCCCCCATCTCTCCTCTAATCTCAATTAGAAAGTTGTTGCCTTGTCTCTCTCTCTGGAAGTCAATAAAAAATTTTATCTTTCTTAGTATAGCATTCACTGAGATATTCGAATTCAAAAACGAGTGAAAGCTGGAGAGAACAGCATAATCAGCCTGTTTGTTATTTTATGCTGTTGTTTTCCTCCGATTTTTGAATTTGAATATCTCAACAAATATTGCACTTGAAAACATGAATTTTTTTTTGTTGGCCTCAGGGCAACAGTTGTTTGATTAGCAGTAAGATAACAAGAAGACCACATGAAAATTTAGATTTTTCATTTCACGACACGCCGTATTTTCACTCTCGAAAATGGTACAGGGCAATTCCTGAACACATTTTGAGCGCTTTTCTAAATTTGAACTATACCTCAAAGACGAACGGTTGATGAGATAAAGGCCGAAATAGAACTTTCAGGACACCCTGTATATTTATCAGAGTTCTTCGTGTTTTGTGTTCGAGAATTGCTACTATCTTTCGTTGATACTTGAAGCGAAAGTTGTTTGAGTTTGTCCTTTTTCTGTTACGATTTGTTCTTTCTTATTTAGTCTTTACGAGTTACATAAGTTATGTGTGCAACTGATTCGGATTGAAACTTTCAGTCAGAGACGTACGAATGGGGAGGGGGTGTTCAAGAACTCCGTACTCTCTCTCTCCAAGCCGACCAAAATTTAGGGAGGAAAAAATAATATTTCATTGAAGAAAAAAAAACCAGAAATATCGAAAGAAAATATTCTTTACATGCTATATTAACCGATTTCTGTTATTTTTAATGTGCTTTGAAGGGTGGTACCTGATCATTTCTCATTAAGAAAACTTTTGTGCCACCCCTGCAAGACTTTTGTGATACCTCCTTATGTCGATCCTGCGTACACCCCTGCTCCCAGTTTTAGTCTGATTAGCCGTCATGGATAATTAGATGCGACCGAAGTCATTGATAGTATGTGTACATTTTACAGTAAATGTGATAAATCAGTATAGAGAGAGAGAGAGAGTTAGCACAATGATTATTAATCATAATCACCAATTACCTCAGTAAGTTTAATAAATTTGATTACAATTTAAACGGTGATTATGCATAATTCTCAAAACAAATTAACAAGTTTTGATAAATATGGAAATAATCACGTGGAAAAATATTACTTTTTGTTTTTACACTTGACAGTTTTGCCTGTACGTGTAGGGCCGTCATTTAAACTTTTTCCAGAGGGGGTGGGGGAAGAACATGTACTCAATGTATTTATAATTTTATATATATCTATATATATATTTGTATATATACAAATATTGCAATAGTTAAATAAATTAGTTAAAATTGTTAAATAAATTAAATTCAGCTACGTGTCTTTTTTTTTCGAAATTGTTGGCAGTTGGTGTGGTCACATAATCCAAAATATTCCTTTTTAATAAGCATCTACTTGAGAACCCCCTTGGTCTATTGCATCCTATCAGGACGTACGGAATTTTCCTCACCCTATGCCAAAGTTGTTCGAAAAAATATAGGAAAAATACATGGATTTTTTAACATTTTCATCAAATTTCTTTGTTCCTGAGACACTTTCCTTGGTAAAATTTCTTTCAGACTGAGACTATTTTTTTAAATTGATAATGTAGGCAGGTACAGAAGATATCCATTATAGTTTCGAGAAGATGGTCGTCATTCAACAACCACTCACTATTAATTTAGAAATACCAATACTAAAAGCACAGACCAAGTTTAAAACAAGTTCGGTACATTATCGAACATTAGCTATTAGCGAATTTAAATTTATTCATTTTTATTCAAATTTCCGTCACATGAAAATTTTGATAATGCCTTTTCAAGATAATGGGTAATGCATATGTGTCTCGCATGATAACAATGTTTAATTATTATAACGGCCGGATCACAGACAAAGCATACAGTCATGTCAGTATTCGGAACAAATATTAAAATCGTTCTATATGATAATAGGATATTCAGTCCTAAAACATGACTCATATGAATCTAAAATTCTTCAAATAAGAAAGAAATACTGAATCGAAAGAGCAGAATCTCCACAAAGAGACATGTCACAAATAACTTTCAGAGATTTTTTTTACAGCCAGGAAAAAAGGAATTTTGAGTTATACATCTGGGCAATGAGGAAAAATAGGAGCACGTTACGTACGTATATTTGTGAAAGAACATCGCAGGAATTAGAGACATCCGAGAGTATAGTTGCGCGAGGAGGGAAGTGTATTACTCAATCTCAGCTTTTTCTTTTTTGGACGATTCCATGGCTCTAACTGAAGGTAATAAAATCGTCATAAAAATCCCGATAGAACAGAACTAATGTGCAGCTGCAGGCTGTAAATCCGGACAAGACTATAAAATGCAGATCCGCGTCTTCTTCGATGGGGATACCGTAGTACATTAAGTTGTTCTCTTCCTCCCTTATTTCTCATTCTAAAAGAAAAGGTTTCCTTTATTTTTGTAAAAGGATTCATATTCAGACCGATAGAAGAATCCCCCTCCTCCATTATTGTAACAGGTGATTCGGGACATTTCGTTGTTTTACTGTTTATAGTGAGAGACATATACAGGGTGCCCTGTAAGTCCCAATTCGGCCTTTATCTCATAAGCCGTTCATTGTAGAGGACTGGTTTCGGTTTAAAAAAATGCTCGAAATGTATTTAGGAATCACTATGTACCAGTTTCGAGAGTGAAAATACAGCGTTTGATAAAACAAAACAAAAAAATCATCTAAATTTTTATACTGTTTCCCTGTTCCTTATTTTTCAATTGAAAAGCTGTTGCCCTGTGTCTAGTTAGAACAACTACAGGGAAGTTTTGCGTTTCCAAGTGCAATATTCGCTGAGATAATTGAATTAAAAACCCGGATAAAAGTTGGGAGAGAACAGCATAAAGTAGGGAAACAAACGTTGTCCGTTAGTTTATGCAGTTCGTTGCTCAAGGATGACAGATAAGTGAGCCTGTTATTTCATACAGCTCTGGGTCTGCGTAAGAAAGTATGGAACACAACTGCTCACTTTTAAATACGTATTGAGTAAACCATAATCGATCTATCCTTTGTGCTTATAAAATTTCTGCAAAATGAGCAAATTTAGTAAAATAATAACTTTTGTAAATCTCATCAAAAACCTGATAGGAGCAATACAAAAACCTGGAATTCCTTTACAACGAAATTTCGTTATAACGAAGTGATTTCTCCGGTATCTTGGAATTCGTTATAACCGGATTCGACTGTAAATTCATTCATCGACATACACGACAGTGTGTACGGGCGGTAACAGACTCGTCCTCTCAATCAACGCACATTAGTATCTTCGTTCTTCAGTTAACTAAGTTTAAGCCGTGCTTCTCACAGATATATATCTTCATATCTTGTCTAGGAGATTCAGTAATGTAAGGTCATTATCTTCATACTCTTGCCAAAAAACACGTGTCATTTACGTCATAAACTCTTTTTTTATTTTTTATGAAGGCAATGATTTTGGGTCTAGCACCATAATGAACATTTTTTCTCGAATTTCCGAATACTACAAAAGTTTCATCCAGATCCGGCGGTGAAAGGCCATTTTAGGTGCCAAACTTGGCGCAAATGAAAAAAATTCTCGAAGTCAATACTAAAGTAATGCAGAATTCGGGTTATACTGCTGCCTATTTGGCACTACTACTATAACTATTGTTGAACTGGTTTTCCGCTGAGAAAAATATTGCTATGCTTCTGAAAAAGCTCATGTTATGGAATATATATGATGAATTTCAATACTCGATTCGCATACTGGGATCATTTCTGACGCAGCACCGCCATATTATATACAAGAGGATCTATAGTTTATATATATACAGGTTGTCCTGTAAGTGCTAGCACGGCCATTATCTCATCAACCGTCCGTCGTAGACGTATGATTTCACCTTAAAAAGTGCTCAACAGGCGTTCGAACATTACCCTACACCAGTTTTGAGAGTGAACATACAGTGTGTAACAAAATAAAGAATATATATAAATTTTTATACGATCCCCTTGTGCTGTAACTTCAAATTAGAAAGTTGTTGTCCTGTCTCTCCTGATGAAAACAAAAAAAAATTCCACGTTTCAAAGTGCAATATTTACTGAGATATTTGAATTGAGAAATCGGAGGAAATTTGGGAAAGAACAGCGTTAAATGTGGATAAAACGATTTTTCTGCATTTAACGCTATTCTGTCCGACTTTCGAACTCAAAAAACTGTCTCTTTGAATGTTGCACTTAGAAAGATGGAATTTTTTTTGTGGGCATCAGGAGAAACAGGGCAAAAACATTTTAATTGGAAGTTGGAGCATAAGGGGATCGTATAAAATTTTAGATTTTTTATTTTGTCACATTTTCATTCATTTGTATTATTTATTCAAAACTGGTGTAGGTTAATTGTTCAACGCTAGTTGAGCGTTTTTTAAGTTGAAAACATACCTCTATGACGGACGGTAGATGAGATAAAGACCGTGCTAGCACTTACAGGACACCCTGTATATATATATACAGCCATTTCCACTTTTCTTCCATGTCTCTTACCGAGAAATCGGTGACCCTACCACCCAATATGTGGGGGACGGGAATGTCTCATATTTTATTTCATTTACTTCTATTATACAGAATATACATTGCCGAAAAGAAGAAGTCGAATTCGATTTCGTTGCAACAGAAAATTTCTGGAATGTGTGTGAAAGTTTTCTCAATTATTCGGAAAAAAACCCGTCATTTTATTAATATATCTTAATATTTCATTTGAAGTTTCTTTCTCCGTTTCTTCCAAATGTATTAGGATTTCAATTAGTTTTAGATCAAAGGTACGTTCGAAGCGGTGAATGGCAGATTATATAACTCATTTTCTGCTTTTCTCTTTTACCGTTACTTCTTTTTTGCTAATGATTCCATGTCCTTGAACCTTTGATTAGGCTGAATCACGAACTCATTTACGTCATTTAGGATTGAAAGAAATCATGCAACTGTTCAGCTTCAAATTTAAATACGGAACAAAATTATGCATTTGAAAATTGCAATAAAATATAATTATTGATTAAAAAAACGTTAGGGAGTTATTGTAGAAGTACTCAAAAAGTCGTCAACGAATAAGGCAAATAACAGGAAATGCTAAAACATTCCTAATCATTTCGACACGGGTGTCGTCTTTAGAGGATAATGGTATCAGGCTGTCCGAGTTTCCCACTTGGATTGAGTACGAAATCTTCCATCTCGATTGCTCAGCGGAACGGAAAAAAATGTCTGTTCAAGTCAAAGGTCGCGGCAAGAATGAAGCGAAGCGCCTGCGTGTAAGGCTTTTGCACCAATCTGATTGGCTGCTTGCGAAATGGAGCTGTCCGATTGGTCTATTCAAATTTTTTTTTTAATTCCCGCTCGTGATGAATTTAAGCCATGGCGATGCGATCATGGGTGTTGTTTAGTGTCGTTCACTAATTTATTTTTGAAATCCCGGATGTATGTGCCTTCGTAGAAGTCTTCCAGGCGTTAAAAATAAATTAGTAAATTTGGTACTCAATCCCAGTGGGAAACTAGGTCAACGTCATACTCTTATCCTCTGAAGACGACACACGTAGTGTATCGAAGTGCGTTAGGATTTTTTTAGTATTTCCTGATATTTGCCTTATTCGTTGACGATTTTTTGAGTATTATTAGGCAAAGTCATCTGCTTCTCCGTATTGTAGAAATACACGCCACTGAAGCCCGTGGGAAAGTGCAGTGCGATACTTGGTAGTAGAAATGAACTTTTTTAGATCTCCTATGTGTTTCGATCTAAAAGATTTAGATATTCGATCTTATCTTCGTAAAAACCTTATCAATATAACAAAAGTGTCATTAACCTTTACAGCTACAATTCCGAGACATGTCATCCAACTTGATCTGCTTCATTTCGGGTCCAGAAATATCTCGGCTTCTTAAAACTCTATCATTTCGGCATCCCGAGCCCAGATACAGTTATGAGATTTCTTCTCCTGATAACATGTGTTTTCTCTCTCTCCCGTCCTGTCAATCAATTGCCGATGGGAGGAATCAGCTTTTGTCAAAGTCTGATAACACAAGGGAGAGAGAAATTATATTTTTCCTTTCCCTTCGAGGAAGTATGCGATCAAGCGTACAGCATGAAGGACACAAATAATAGTTTTCTTCTCTCTCTTCCTTGTTTTATTACTATTATTTAATTTTTGGAAAGGGAAATAATTTATCAGCTCCGCAATTTGAAAAAAAAAAATCAATTTCTAGAAGGTTCAGTGATTTATACTATTGCAGTTCTGATGTGGATCAGGAAAATTTCAAAAACCGCCTTTAGGGTTAAGGGTTGACTTTTCTTGTGACACAGTGAATAAAGGTGAAAATTTAACTAAGTATCAGTTTTGTTAAGTTGGTAGTCATAGGTGCGAAACTATGAGAACTTCAATTCAAAGCAGATTCCACGTAAATTTGCTTCCAAAATCGAAAAAATCGTTACATCCATTGAAATAGTTTTAAATGTAGAGTAAATTGAGACGATAATCTTAACATCCAGGTAAAATTACGTTATGCAGAAGCTCATTATCTAGAAACACTGCACTGCACTTATTTTGACATACAAAGCAATAAATACTCGTCCTGATCTCTCATCGCGATTATCTATGTTATATAATATAACACGTATTTTCTACTTCATCGAACGAGTGTTTCCATTTAGGATAGAAACACATACACATCGCGGCATCGTCTTTCTGGAAAATCCTGTCGTAATCCCGTGGCTTGTGCCTCGGCTCCAGCTGTCATTCTCGATGAAACAGGACGCTCATTCATTATATTTGAGTGACTGCTCTAAGTCACGCGATGACCGGCAATGACAGCGAGTGTCTTGTCTTCGCGTCTAAACTCCGGTCTTAGCGTCAACACCACTGTGTGTCCTACTTAAGAATATCTACAACAGTTCTTATAGTTTCTTTTCTTCATACGTAGAGATCATCCATCAAAAAACAACAAAGTTTAGTCAGAGTAATTCCATCTAAATTAGATCTTGTTCTCGGCAGAGTGCACATTTCCATCATTCAGATCTCTTGCATGAACGTCGTAGACGTATAGAATAATGTCACTTGAATTATTTTTAAAGTTATTGTTGTAGAGAGGTATGACTTACGAATATACCATCGGGGCCGTACAAATATACCATCTTTATAAATAGAAGTCCATGCCAATATATTCTCTCAAACTCGCTAAATGGAGTGAAGGATTTTACTCCCTGACGCCTTCCAATATTACAGTGCATGCCGCTTAATGTGATCACATCGGGACCCAAAGTTTCTGATAAAAATAACCAAAGTAACCGAAAAATATTCCGGTACTGAGATCGATGATCATGTGCTCCGTTTGGTCGAACGGAACGTATGAAAACGGGGTAACTCAATTTTTCTTTCCCACATAACTAGTTTTAAAACGTTGAATCGTGCCTTTATTTCTTTTCTGATTTTCTCCAAAACAAAATTCTCAAATTTTGCTAATTTTAAAAATTATTTTACGAAAGCATCTCTCTGATTCTGCATACACTTCAAATCAGTATTTTAAAACTCCAACATCGGTTTTAACTGTTCGAGAGTATGCTTTTAGGTTTCAACAGTATTGCTTACACACTGAAAAAGGTCCTAACGATTGAAGGATGCGCATGAAATTTCAATCGGCCTAATTAGTTTCTCTTCTTGCCTAGCTTTTTGAAAATTGTCCTTGTTATATGTACTTTGCAATTGCTGAAGTAACTGCGAATTCTTCATGATACATATTTCCGTCACGCTAATAAAAATCCCAAGAGATACCTCCTCGTACTCATTCTAGCAGAAGCGTTCAGACCATCTTAAAAGTTTTTTACATTTTATCCAACAGAAAAAAAAAAAGATTTTCTTCAGAGAAGTTTGAAAAAGTACATAGAGGTTTTTAATGGGAGAAGACACTAGCGGATCTAGTCCATAGGAGCCTAATTGCTTTTGAGTATAACCTTGGCGAGAGTACAAATCCCATACTCCTGGAATCTGTATTTTTACTGACACATTTAACGGTTGGAGAACGGAAAAGAAAATGTCGTAAAATGTGCTTCCTAATAGCGTGTCCCGAAACTGCAACATCAACGAGAAACACGAACGAAAAAAAAAAATCCTAAATGAAAAGAAAGCAAAGAAAAAAATCCCGGGATCGATATGCTAATATCCTCTCAGCGAAAGAACGAGCAGTTGTTGCGTAGATTCCTGTTTTACATACAAACTTTGCTGAGTATTTTTTGCTGAAATTGCTCGGGATTTTATATGCAGATGAGGAGGCAGGAAATGAAATTTTATAAAAGGTGGATAAAAAGGCCGTGTATAAAAGAATAAATAAGGAAAATCAAGAGCACAAACAGAAAAATTGTTATATATTCTCATCACACACAAACGCCCGTAAAAAGAAAGGAATTGTTAAAGAAATTGTTCTGCAAGAGAGTAAATCGTGTTCAAGGGGGGTGGGAGAAACAACATAAGAATGGAATCATCATTTAACTAGATTAAATTTGAATATTTTATCCAAAACAAACATAATGATAATAACAGTTCAATCTGTACCGAATTGCATTTGGTTACTTAATGTAACTATACATCATTTTGTTGGAAATGTTTTATTTCCACTAGTAAAAGAGAAATTTCAACGCTTGCAGTCTCATTGAATTGTATAATATGTGAATACAATGTAATACTGATGTGATAGTGCTTATTAGAATATTTACCTCAAAATATATTTTCGTACTTAAGGGAAAGGAATGTGAAAGGACTTTCTGGACATGTTATATGTCAAAGAGCATCAGTACGAGAGTAAGTGTACGTGGAACATTGATATATAGTGCAATTAACCGTCGGTTTCTGTTATTCCTCGTAGTCTAAAAAAATGCGTGAATATCAACAAATTGACTGTTTTACGACGGTTAACAACGAATTGAAGGTTACCAAAACGTGATAATTTGTTTTCATAATGGTTCCACAACGTTTTCGTGCCTCAAGTTAGAGCTCATATGGCCGAAAAGCATTTTCCGCGGGAAGCACCGCTGTCAATCAACAATGCCCTGACACACCCCTCTTGTGAACTCAAAAGTGACGATGGCAAAATAACGTGGCTCTTTCTCCCAGCGAATACATCTCCACTTATCCAGCCTATGGACCAGGGCATAATTAAAAATATGAAGTGACGTTACAGCAAAGCTTTTATCGAAAGCTTGCTTTCATCTGATGATGCCATGACTGTCAAAGAATTATGGAAGAGCTACAACATAAAGGGGGTGCTATTTTCAATGTCTACCTGGGCTGACCTTACAGTGTCTAACCTAAAGAATGGGGTGGGATAAACTCTTGCAGTGAACCTATTGACAAAACTGAAGGAACTGAGACTGTTAGTGTTGACGCAACTGTGCATCAATGTAGGATGAAACAGTGAAAACATTACGCCAAAAGAAGTAACAGATTGGTCGGAATGTGACAAAATGGATAGAGAACTTGAAATTTCGAACGATTTGAATTTTCTAGTATGACTATCATTGAAGAAGACGGAATTTTGATGATAATGATGAAGGATTAGTTCTTAACCAAAGACCTACAAGTATCAACTCAGAAGCAGAAACAATGTTATCAAAGTGACTCGACTGGTATGGAATGCAAGAGGAGGCAAATGCAACGCACATTCTACTTTTGCGTGAGATACGGAACATCGCACGCAGAAAGCTCGAGCCTCAAAGACATGAGATGACAGATTATTTTAAAGTACTTTAATGTAGGTTTATCTCGCGAGAATGAAACTTGCCAGTAGTTCGCTGTGTATATGTGGAACCAATGAAGAAGATCCTATGCATCTTCTTCTGTCGTGCAAAAATCTAACGAAGGAGAGGGTTCATTTCAGAAAAGAACTTAAGAAACTGTCTATTTCTTGGCCGCCTGCATTGTCCGATTTGGTCAAATCAAAGGAAGTCCTTCGCATTCTAAAAATATATGTACAAAATATCTTTGCGAAAAAATAATTGGTTTCTATTTTATTTTTTGTATATACAATGTGTACATTCTCATTTTCCTTGCAAGTGCTGTTTTCGATTCTTGAATAATTAATCAAAATTTCCATTTAAGTACTAATTATTATTATTATTATTGTTATTATTATTATTATTATTATTATTTATTTATTTTTTTCTCACTATCTTTGTATGTATGTATTGGTGTGTGTATATATATGTGTATGTGTGGATATATATATATACTTATGTGTGGTCGTATATTTTTCTATTCATGTGTGTGTATTGAATTTTTTTTTTTTTTTTTTTTTTTTTTTTTTTTTTTTTTCATTGCATTGATACCATATGGCATTCACTGGTGCAATATTGCGCTTTGAAGTGCATTCGTATATTGTTATTGTACATACTGATCTGATTTTTCCTTTCTTTTGTATTACGCTGTATTGCAAATTTTGAGTTTCTTGAACCGTATATGTTTGTTGTTGTTACTTACGTTTGTAAGCCTCGTGGCATACTCTGTGGAACACGGGGAGTTGTTTCTGAAGGACCCAAATAAAAAAAAATGTAGGTTTATAGCAGCGGTTCTCAACTTTTTTTGGCTTGCGGAGCCCTTTTTAGTAAAAAAAATATATGGCGGATTCATCAAAGTTACTGATTTATTTTTACTGTTTGAAAATATTTATAATTACTTTTTTTTAATTTTACTGTTTTTTTATTTTCCTCAAGCGGCTGCGGAGCCCCTGGAGAGTGCACAAGGAGCCCCAAGGGCTCCGCGGAGCACCAGTTGAGAACCGCTGGTTTATAGTATTACAATACATTTCTGTACATTACTGCTCCTATATTGAAGTTTATATTGATCGTTGTGTAAAATTTTAAATACAATATGTATGCAATATTCACTTTTAAAGGATTTAATGTTCATTTTCGTCCCTAGCTCGCAGTGAAATATATGTTACTGTACAAGTGTACGAAAAAATTTCTGTTATCCGTCTGTTTGGTTATCCGTCACATCCCTGGCCCGGACGGTGACGGTTTATTGAAGTTTTACTGTACATACAACATGAAATACGCTAGTTTTTGGCATATGTACAGGGTGATCAGCGAATAGGCCCTTATTTCAAAATTAAATATCTCTACAACAAAGATTAATAGAATTACGCGGTAAACGGTACGTTTATTAGCAAAACTGTAAGAATGTTGTACAGAAATTTCGAAAATTTAGTTGTTTTTTTTTAATTAAAAAAAAAAAAAAACTGGAGATTTTGGGGTTCCGAAAATCCTCATTTGTGTGAAGAGAAACCACTGCATTCGCCTAAAGTTACTGCATGGGCTGCGGTATGCGCCATGTGTGCTGACAAATTGTTCCAAGATTGTAACGTAACGTTCAGTAGTAATCGTTTCTCGCACGAAGAAGGGGGCCGATAATGCCTCTGGCGCATACCGCAGCCCATGCAGTAACTTTAGGCGAATGCAGTGGTTTCTCTTCACACAAATGAGGATTTTCGGAACCCCAAAATCTCGTTTTTTTTTTTTAATTTTAAAAAATTAAAATAAAAATTAAATTTTCGAAATTTCTGTGCAACATTCTTACAGTTTTGCTAATAAACGTACCGTTTACCGCATAATTCTATTGATCATTGTTGTAGAGATATTTAATTTTGAAATAAGGGCTTATTCGCTGATCACCCTGTATGAATTCCCACGTAAAAGCAAAACAAATATGAGAAAAAGCACGAAAATATATAAAATGGGTATATTTATTTATACTTTCACCACTAATAGCACTTTAATTGCATTTACACAATTTTTTTACTTGTTTTAAACCACGTTTAATATAATTATAATAAATATATTATGAGAATATTTCTTTTCAGTCATTTCCGGATTCATTTTTTTTTTAATTTTTTTTTCGTTAATCTTATTTAACAACATGTTCAATAAGCATGTTAATTACAAAAACTAATAACATGTGCGTTAAAAAGAATTCTAAACACATTTTTCTTTTTTACATGCATTTCATTCTTACTATTACCAATCATATGATAATTGCTGTTGTTTCTGGTTCGTTTACTTCAGTTGAAGCTTAAAAAGTTATCTAATATGATCGAAGTGAAAAAAACCGCGGTTTTGGTAATTATCTAAGAAGAAATTTAGCTCATTATCCGTCAGAGAAATCATATTTTATTTTCAGAAAATATTCTCATTACTCCTAATATTTATTGGAATTTTTTATCTGAGTTTTCTTTTGTTTATTTAATTACTTTGCTTTTATATGTGCAGTCCTGTGGGAACTTTTTTGAAACAATATAAAACTTATATATCAACATATATTATCTTACATACAATATATGATCGAACGTATCTCGACACACGTAAAACAGTGTTTAGGCGTTGACGTTTCGCAATAAGCTGTAGTTATCTGACTGCGTTCGGAACGTTTTTTTGGAAAAAAATAATGATTTCTTTTTCTTATTTCTATTTTTTATGAATGCCTTATTTCTTGTGATCCCAAAACATTCCTTATTTTGCTCGAATTACGCTTAGGACTGAAGTAACGTCCACTTTAGTGTAGCGTATTTGCATATAAGTTATATCTGAACAAAAACACAAACACGTTTTTACGAAGAACGCTATATTTTTGGCATTTTAATTGAGTTAAAAAAAAACGACTTCTATATATATACAGGGTGGGCAAAAAGTCCGTAGAAACTTTAAAAATTCATTAAAATCGAAAAAATAACCGACATAAAAAGATGTGTGCTGCAGGTCCACATACACGGTTTGCAATGGTGAACAGATTGTGGATTACGAGCGCAGGTACTTATAACCGTCTCATTTTCATATGGCCACTGAAGTCGCTCGTATCAGCGCCACCTATCAGCTGTCTTTTAGTTATTTTTTCTTTCTGTCTTAAAAACATTCCCGTGACCTAGAGATGCTAATTCTACAAACCGTTTTTTTATTTCGGTTATTTTTTGGTTTTTATTCATTTTCAAAGTTTCTACAGACTTTTTGCCCACCCCGTATCTAGTGATTACAACATTTTAATATGATATTCTGCTATATATTGTTAAAGTTGTTTAAAAATTATACGACATAAGTATCTGTCCAATTACAGTGTTTAATACACGATGTGTTAAACGAGGTTAGAAAAAGACTCACACCTACGTCATGAGATTTGAGGGTAACTTTTAAGCACATGATAAAATTCTTTACATTTTGGTTCACACACATATCCTGCCATTACAATAGTGGATCAGTGCGATGGGGCATTAGTTTGGAGATAAGGACTTTTTGGCTCAGCAATTCTTTTAAATTTCCCATACGGCATAATGTTCAATTTTCCTGGTAAAATTTCTGACCCTTTTGTAGGTATTCTGTATAGGCAATATGACTTGAGAATCGCAAAACAACGTGGCCATCACTTTTTTAGTCGACAAAAAAAGCCTTTGACTTTTTTTGGGGCTATTACACCACACTTTAACACTGCTTTGGCTGTTGTTTTCGCTCTGGTGTATAGTCATGAATCCCATGTTTCAATCACTGTCAAAAATCCACACACAAAGTCTTCAGGATTATGGTCCATAAGAACAAATTTTCTTTTGCACTCACTTTTCAGCAATCCCGGCACCCATCTTTGATAGAATGAAATGAAAGATTTTCATTTTAAGTCTCTCATAGAGAATATCGTGAACCCATTATGTCGAAACATCAAGCATATTCGATCTGCAATCTTCCATGAAGATGTCAAATTGAGTGTTTCAATGGTTTCTCGGTTGGAGGCATAAACCGGGTGCCCAGGTTCCTCTCCTTGTTTGGTGGATATGCAATCCGTTTAAATTCGTTGATCCCCAACTAAATAGTCTTAAATGATGGTGCAGCGTCCCAATGAACTAATTGTGATTCTGTTTAGATCTGGGCTGCTTGCAAGTATTTTAGATGGAAATGGGTTTTTTTTTTCCGTGCATATGGCACTTTTTATTATCCATTTCCAAACCTACTACTACAATCCGAACTTGGAAAGGTGACAAAACACAAACCACAGAGCTCATTGTGCTCGAAATTGTTCTGGCAAGTTCCGAAGATTGATACTTGTATAGTCTCAAATTTATCTGAGTTATATCAATAATAAATTTCAATTAAACAGATTTCTTTGTAAGATATTTTCTTTCAATTTATTTTCCATTTATTGAAAATAATCCACAAAACTCTACTGAAGAAGCATTTTACTTACCTCATCCCGAAAATTTGCAACTCTTTACCAACTGATATCCTTAATATTACTAATTTATTATACCTTTCAAAAAACGCATGAAGCAATACTTTTTTCAATCAGTGACATCGGGAGTTCCTTATGATTTGCCCTATGCTCTTCAATCAGTTAAATTATGAATCTATTTGATCTTGCGCATTGCAACATTATATTGATTTTTGTTATTTGTATTTATCTGAAGATCATGCAATGTGTATTTCATGTAATTGTGTGTGTGTGCACTCTTTTTTTGCTGTTGCCAAAAATACTACGAATTATGCGAAAACTGTGTTCTGACATTTGACATTTGATTTCTTTTGAACCCCGCCCCCCCTTTTGTAAAACTGTGTGTGTGTGTTTTTCTAATATTTCGTTTTTCTGTTTCAATTTGTTGATACTGCTCACTAATAAGTAATTGTGTTGACACTTGGCTGATTTTTTTTGTCTCATCTTGTATTTTATTTAAAAAATTAAAACAATAAAAACAAAATCCAAAATATATCTTTACTTTTGAAATATATTTATATTCTAAAAACTCAAGGAAACAGTTATTTTCTGGATATTATGCTGAGTTGAACTCGGAATGAAAAGTCATAATGTCTCCGCCGGGACCCGAACCCAGGACCTTTTGCATACCAGGCAAACATGCTACCATCAACACCACTGCAGACGCGACCCGGCCGTCTTTATTTCACGAACGATGGCTTGAGGAGCTGAAGTAGAGACGGTAGTAGCCTCTCTTAACTTCAGGGTCTGGGTTCGAATCCCGGCGGATATATGATGGCGTTTCTTTCCGAGTTCACCTCAGCATAATATCCAGAAAACAACTGTTTCCTTGATATCTTGGGCTAAAGCTAGAGATAGAAAAAACCATCTATCTCTAATAATTCTGAAAATTGTGTGAAGTTCAGATACTCATATACGAGAAATTCTCGCTTTTTAGTTTTATTAGTAATCGATAATCAACGCCAGAAACTTTATACAATTGTTAAGCTTTTAAGATAAAAAAAATGTAGAACTTTTTTTACCATATATATATCTATTCAATACGAAACGAGAGGGAAGAAAAAGAAAAATCTTCTCACACCACACAGGAACACTTAAATTTTATTTTATGTATATATACGAGTATATTGTTAGAAATGTTGGAAGATATTCGAACTTTATATCGAATTTGATATGAAAAGCTGAGATACATATGTATGTTGACGGTACATGAGCCATTGGAAAGGTTTACTTCCCGAAAAACGTGAGAAGAAAGTATATTTCTATGGAAGAAAAACTTTGAAAACGTTGAAGAAGAAAAAAGGAATCGTAAAATATTTTTGCTCAAGAGAAAGTTATTCAATATTGAATACTAAAAAATATGTCCATATAAGTTTTGTCGATAAGAATAGCAATATGAGTACTTAGATTTTTTTTATTGTATTTTTATTAAGCTACGATGCGTAAAATTTCCTTAACTTCACTGAAAATTGAATCAATCTTGAAATGATGGAAACCATAAAATTCAAAAAAACTTTCGGTTAAACCGACAGTAGTTGAAAAAACAGGGTTAGATATTTTGCTATGAACGAACGAATTATAGGGAAAAACTGTATTTAATTTTATTACTTTCCTCTTTAATTAGAATTAAAAATTCCTACCTACAATTTACATAATAATTATTTATTATTATCATCACAATTTTATTTTTATTTACTGTCGTTGTTTTTTATATTCTGGTTTTGGTAGATAAAGGCTTAACATCTGAGGAAGTTTGGCACAGTTCGTGAATGTATTAGGATTCATTCTAATAGCTTTTTGTTTATAATAGTATATTTTATTTATTATTATAAGAATGTATTCTAACATTTACGGGACGTATTTTAATTGTAATTATCAACTTATATAAATAATACATCATCTCTATCATCTTCAAAAGATATTTCCAATTCTGTGTTTCTTACAATGAGTTGCAATCTTATTATTTTTATCTATATGGGCCTAGTTGCATGAGAAATAGACATGGATCTTTAAGCAAACTCGAATCGTTTGATAATTACAATATATAACCTCTTCGCTATAGAGCAGGGGTTTTTAACCTTTTTAGTTCCCCGAACCCCTTGTGTCAGTAAAGTGAAGACCACGGATCTGGGAAAAATACTTTTAAACACATAAAATATCATAAAATAAAAGTTCTACGAAACAGAGTCATATATCGTGTATGTGGTTTTTTCTTTGACACCTTTGAAATACACAATAAAACTTGTTTGAAACCGGCATTACATATAAAAGTTTGATAATGGTTCCTTTACAAAACTTTTATAGTGAAATGCTGACCTAAAGCAGAATCGCAATTGGCCAGCTACGCACATAGCGAGCAAAAACAAGAAGCCGGCAATATTGAGATGGAAAATTAATTTCCCATCATAGAAAAATTTTAACATAAAGATTTTCTTTTTGTTAGCCACAAAAGAGACAGAGCAGCAACTTCCTAATTGGGAATTTTATGAGAAGTGATCATATAAAAATTGAGAATTTTTTTGAGACACTGTATTTTCACTCTCAAAACTGATACAGGATGATTTTTGAACGTCTTTCGAGCATTTTCTAAATTTGGTTCACACCTGTGCAACGGACGATTAATGAGATGATGGTCGTATTACGACTTATACGACAACCTGTATACATATATCACCAAATTACTTAATGCCATTCAATTTAGGATGAGAGTGACTCTGATTAGGATAATGAACTAATTCAGGGGGTGCGCAACCTCCAGTCCGTGAAGTAAATGCTGAATGCCAAGGGGTTCCATCCGACCCGCGAAAGATGTTCTGATGGAAACGTATCAATAGGCTTAGCACGATGAATGCCTAGGCTGACCATACTAGTTCTAAAAGTAAAAAAAGTTGTGAACTATAAGGGACATCCCTAATTATAGCAATAAACTGTCGAGTGCAAGTGAAGTTGCCAATTATGACAAAAATACTCAAAGGCAAGTAAAGTTGCCAATTGCAGCAAAAAAAAAAAAAAAAAAAAATACTCAAAGGCAAGTAAAGTTATCAATTACAGACAAAACAAATAGTTATAGGCAAGTACAGCTGCCAAAAAAAATGTCAGAGACAAGAAAAATTCTCATCTATATCTAAAATTGCTGAAAAATCCCTGATGGTAGAAAATAAAGGTGGAAGTCACAGAGTAAAAATGTAACTCACCAGAAAATTGAATGTTTGTGATGAATATATATGATGATTACATTTGTATGACTATATAATTAATTGCGATAATTGGAGTCATAATTAACATGATATAATTTCTAAGTCACGAAAACGATCTGAATTCTTGATTTCAGAAATTAAAGTCAGCTTCGTTGAAAATAAGGGGATAAACGGGACATTTTATATATAGGACAGTTCGGACAACCAAAACTACGGGAATGTTCAGTAAAATACGGGTCACGTGGTTCACTCCTTTTTTATATATTTAGCGTGGCAGAAATACCGAATATCTGGCCCTTGGACTAGCTGATTGTGATGTATCAGATAAGGAATTAAATGGTTTCGCAAGGGTAGATGACTGCCTAATAATACTCAAAAAATCATCAACGTATAAGGCAAATACTAAAACATTCCTAATCCGTTTCGACAAGCCATGGGTATCGTCTTCAGAGGATAAGAGTATCACGCGTATCCGGGAAAGTATGACCGAGTTTCTCATTTGGATTGAATACCAAATCTTCAATCTCGGTTGCTCAGCGGAACGGGAAACCATAAATCTGTTTAAGCCAAACGTCGTAGCAAGAATGAAGCGAAGCGCTCGCGTCTAAGTCTTTTGCAACAACCTGATTGGTTGCTTGCGAAATGGAGCTGTCCGATTGGTCTATTGGAATTTTCTTTAAACTTCCGCTCGTAATGAATTTAAGCCATGGCGATGCGGTGGTGTTGATTTATTGCCGTTTACTAATTTATTCTTGAAGGCCCGGATGTATGGGCCTTCGTCGAAGTCTAAATCGGCCGTGGATTTCACTTTGTGAAAAAATCTCACTTCTTGAAATTTGAATCGATGGCCCTCTTGTCAGCAATGAGCAGTGATGGTCGATTTTTCACATTCTTGATATTTAACAGAGCGAGCATGTTCATTTAATCCAATTTTTAGTTATCTTTGTGTTTGTCCTATGTAGCCAAGCGGGTAATCACCACATGGAATATAATAAATGCCCACATTATTCTGTGGTATAGCATCTTTAGGGGTTTTGAAACAAAAGTGTTTAGTAGGCACCTCTATGGCTCTAAGGTTAAACTGTTTGAGAATCGCCTTGATCTTAAGTGAGACTATTGGATTGTATGGTGTATATATATATATATATGTGTGTGTGTGTGTGTGTGTGTATGGTGTATATATATAACTACTCTTTCATTGAGTAGCTTCTCATTAATATTTTTCAAAGCGGTTTCTCTTGCTGGTTTCATGAATTTTCTACTCATTTCGTCAATGATCTTGGTGTTGAAACCCATGTATTTAGGTCTTCCGGCCCACGGTCTAATGTGTTTAGATTTGAGCAGATGTTAAATGCTCTCGCGACGTGAGTACTAAACGCTGAAAGTTCCTGTTACATGTAATGACAAGATCTAAAATGAGGTGGTACTACCACCTCATTTTAGGAAGATTTACGATTGTCTATCGTAAGCCTTTCTTGGTCTCACTACCGCTTCATTTCAGATCACCTCACCTTCATGCGCGTTAAAATACCAAAATTTTCTAGAGATTTAAGGTGGCATTTATTTATTGTTTTGCCTCTTTGTAAATAAACGGTGATTACAAAAATTATTTTGAATTATTCGAAAATAAACAATTCACGGTTATTACTAAGTTTATACGTAAGAATAAGTTATTGATAACGATTTGCTGAATAATAAACCTATTTGTTATCATTTATTCAAAAAATATATCAAATACATAAACAAAATCACGTATTTTGAAACAATATGCATTTTTCAATAATATATATATTTATCACTTTATTTTTCTTCTCTTTGGAAACAAACATTTCATTTTCAATGAACATATATTTATCAATTCTTAGGCATTTCCGGATAATCTAAACTTTAATGGAATCTGACAATATTTAATTGCATTTAAGTGCTCTTATCAATTCGGTATTACTGTACAAACACGCTTCAATAATCCAATTATATTCTCAGATCGGTAATGCGATAAATTGGTCTAGAAGAAAAAGCCTTAACTTGTATATTCTAGGATATTTGAAATGCAAGAATTGAAAAAAAAAATACTCAATATAAATATTTTTCACTAGATAAGAAATTAAAATATTTGTTTTTAATTGTTTTCGTATCGACTTCAAATGGTCAGATAAAGTTTCCAGATAGAATCTGAATCCTTGAAATAACGTATACATTATTTTGTATATTGCAGCAATGTCTGTTTCTGATCCATTGAATTGAAAAAAAACCGGTAGCGAAACTCGCCTGTTTCGTAAGAAATAACAAAATATATAATTTTGTATATAATTAAATTGAAGCAAATAAAACTCTGAAAACATGATTAATTTGAAATATGATATGTAACACTCCATAAGAGTACATGTAACTTTTTCTAAAATGTAATCACCGACCTCTTTTAGTATGCAACTGAGGTATATTTTTGCAGCCTCCAGCTTTCACAGTAACCCAAAAGAATTGAATTGAAATGGCCTAGATAATTGGTACTTCGCATTATACTCGCAAAATCATATCAACTGCGACTAGTGATTTAAAATTAGAAATCATTGATTGCGTGCAAGCGCATGCAATTGTTCGTATTTTCACACAATATATGCCAGTTGCATGATATTTCATTCTTAATGATATGAAATCGCGTACCGTGGAATTTCCATTGAAATCTGAGAACATCAATTAGTTGAATGATTTCACGGTCGGATGTCTATTGAATAAATATGTTACAAGCCCTGTTATAAGTGAATTGAAACATATAACATTTCATTACTGCGTAATGGCTTCTACGATCAATCCCACATGTTTTCCTATATAAAAGGGTTGGTGCATGACATTGGCTTCCCATCATGTCCTAGGATCTGACGACAGCATTTGGAATTTTAATTGTTTATTTTTTTTTTCTCGAATTTTAACTTCAACAATTTGCAGCTTTTTCAAAAATCACTGCTATTTGCTCTTACTTTGTGCCATAATTTTATTTTTAAATCATTTTATTGAGTAATCCTTTTGTCGATGCATGTAACACCTAAATGTTGATACACACAAAGTTTCAAGATATTTGAATAAGCGGTGTTTGAAAAATGTTTCTTATCTCAGACGAAACTCTCACTTTTTGAGAAAAGAACATTTTAATGGAAAGCATTAACATATATAATGCCTATCAGCACAGTTTATATTAAAAAATTTTCGAAATAATTCTTATACCAGTACAACAAAAAATTGAATACAGTTAGACGGAGAAAATTCTATAGCATTTGAAAATTGAAAATGCGTGTTTTTTAGAAAAGTTGCGCACACCAACCCTCTTAACGCATGTTGCATTCCATCTAATATAACGACCTACAAAGACAATCCAATACAACGTCCTAATTCAGCCCCGTCTTTCTTTTTTTTTTTGCCACGAAATGGACAATATCCGTAACGAAATGTGTTTGACCTTGGCGTTTGATATTGAAGAAAATTCGATGCATGAGTATGCACCAACAATTAATTATCATTTTATAACCTGATTCATTTGTATTTCTTCTACTTACATCCGGGGTTCTCAAACGGTGTTCCACCAAGAATTTCTTTTTGCTACGCGAAGAGATCGGTAATTAAATGCAAGAATAGTTCTTTTTAAACGTTCGTACGAATGAATGGAGCACAAGGGAATGCGAAATGACGAACAGGACTACGGAAACCATACTCTAATTACAGTATATCATGGATATTCTACCAATATCCTTTAAATTTATTGTCAGTCCGTCCAAATATGGAATTAATTGTTTCACTCTCTTTAGAAGCTAATTTATTGTTTTCAAATTTTCGATATAACGGCATCCTAATACGCCATTGATTTTCCATGGAACGATGGTGAGGGGGGGGGGGGTGTCATTATAACGATTAACCACTCCTTAAATTTGAGCGAATTCATTTAAATTGTAATTGTCACCGATATTTTTGAAAAGTTCATTTTTTTCACTATCACAAAAATGTTCCTGTTTTGTGTATGGCATTGTTTTGAAAGTCTTTATTGAAAATTCCAGTAAAACATGTCTCTTTCGGTAACATTTTCACTGGTTTTTATTCAGAACAAATTTTCAAAGAGTCACTGAATTACACTGAGTAAAAACAATTCCGTTAATGAAGTGGACTGAACGGGTATAAGTACCCGAAAGTTAATTAGTGGAGACTCGTACACTTTGCTACTTATTTAGTAGTTAATGAAAACAAGGCCCCAAAAGTTCAGTTCAGACACTTCAACAATATTTATGTATTTGCCATGTCCTCCTTATAAAACGAGCCGCTTGTATCCTGCATTGTCTTCCTCAGGAAGTGAAATATTAAAATTTATCTTACACAATGTGGCTTTAGGAGAAAAGGGATCATTAAACGCAGAGGTCAATGCGATTTGTTAGCGAGTAATTACAAAACCCATTACAAATACTTCAATACCATGTTTAAAACTGGATTCCATTAACGAAAGATCCGGTAATTAACACCGTTGGAAACGAGGTTTCTGGAATGCAATTGATTCATTCGTTACTTTCTGGAGCTGAATCACGTACTACATTATGTTATTTTTCATCCGATTATTCCCAAATATGTTCATAAATTTCAATTGAAAATAAAAAAGTGGGAGAAGTATTTTAACTCATGAAAAAAACTCATAAATCATCATTAAGTTTTATTTCAGCTTTTCTTAACACATCTGTTTTTAGAAATCAATGTTAACATGAAATTCCCTAATAAAATAAATCACTGGTGGAATTTTTCATTACGTAACTGCTTCTGTTTTCTTTATTAATTCGAGGTCTTAATCGTTTTAATCGTTGAGATGGGGATTTAAGGATAAGATAAACAATGTATTGTAGTTTTTTAAACGTCCATTATACAATTTTTACTCCGCATTCGAACAAAATTTATATCCATTAATTCAACTTTTCTGAATTACTCATTAAAAAGAAGAATGTATAATGCAAGTAAGTGGATTACTTAAGAAAATTTGTTCCAAGTTTTTACGTATTAGCAATTAATGAGGATATGGGAAAAAAAAAAGGTGAAGAACTTTTTCTCAATTTGTTTTGATGGTAAATAGTAATAGCTTGGTTAAGATTTTCTTTTTCGCTTCAATCAGTCTACAGATATAGTACAGGTTACTACAGTGAATGTACCTCACTGCACTTCAGTGCTCACACGTGGCAAGCTAAGAAATTAATTACGTAATCTCACCAGTCTCTTTCACCGTATGTAACCTCTTGGCAGTGTCATATATTTCAGAAAAATCCCCCAAAAATGGGACTTTTTTTCCTGCTTAATTTTGTTTTTTGTATCAATGCAATGGTTATTTTGTAAAAAAAAATGAACTTTTAAAGTTTCCGACTACGTTCGAGAGCACTTTTCTATAAAATGGTCTTGGAGTAATCTTCGATAACATTTTTCGACAGGAAGTGTCCCAAAATGGTGAAAACAATAATAAAGTTTACACTACCTAGTCTCACTTTCTATGACCAAATTATTTTTATGTCAAATTTTGAGCAAAATCCCTGCAATATTCGAAATACGATTGCAAAAAAGTTCTATGAATGGAATGTTTTGTTATTTTCACAGTATATCTCCAGCTGG
The DNA here is from genome assembly GCF_987345545.1 of Pholcus phalangioides. Lineage (NCBI taxonomy): Eukaryota > Metazoa > Arthropoda > Arachnida > Araneae > Pholcidae > Pholcus > Pholcus phalangioides. The sequence goes on along the minus strand of NW_028301608.1, from coordinate 95,329,008 downwards.
TGCTGGTGGTGCAGGTTATGAACCAAAATTTAAAGGATTGCATGGTATGTTCATGAGTTACACTTAAAACTGTTAATATACGTGTGAATGTTTCGCAATTTCATTCCACGTATCCTCTATAAAACACTGCGATTAGGTAAATATATGTGATGGACCTTAGATTTTGGTTCATAACCTCAAAAATATATAGGAGAATACCTATATATAAATTATATATCTATATAAATATATATATAAATGTAGAGATAAAATATAAATTTCGTAATGGTACATGGATAGATTTTTATAAATCCTGCTTCAATAAGTAAAATGTCAAAAATATCATTCTTCGTAAAACACCTTTAAAGTTTTTATTCATGGATTAGTTGTATGTAAAAACGCAACACAAAACAAGGTCTGTTTTGAAATCGCAAGAAATTTAGCCTTCATAATAATAGAAAAGAAAAATTGATATTTTCTTCCAAAATTACGTTTTTAACGTAGTCGGGTATTTTAAATGCAATAACTATTATATTTACTGTTTCGACATGCACTTAAAAAAATAATGGATACAGTCACATTTAATTCAATTACAGCAAGATAAAGTAAAACCTGAAGCTAAATATAATATAAAATATTGCTAAATTCATTACAACAATCAAAAATTGAAAATAAAAAAAAACATATTTTGCATAAAATTCGCGAAAAATGACGAGAAATTTAAAACAAAATTCGACTAAGTGTGCGAAACATATTCCAAATGTGGGCGTTCATAGCTGATCACTTATTTTATCCTCTACTGGAATGGAAAAATGTAGGAAAAATATCGCCATTTATTATGAAAATACTGAATTAGGTATCAAATACTGTCGTATTTGTGTTACTGTTTATTACCGATGGAAGGATTATATCCCTTTGGGTCAAATAGTGTATATTTTGTAGTTTTCTTTTTATCTTTTGTAAATTTTCTTTTTGTCTTTTGTAATTTTCTTTTTGTCTTTTGTAATTTTCTTTTTTATTTTCTGTCTTGTATGTTTTTGTGATGCTTGTCTCTAAAATATACCTGTTCTTGTTCAAAAAATAAAATATTGTACAATTTTGTCAAGTTCAGCTATCTAATTCTTAAATTCTTTCATGAATTTCGATTATTATTTCTTATTACAAACAACAAATTGCGTTGTGATTAAAACATAATTATGACAATTACTTCCCCATGATTAATAATTGAAAAAAATGGAAAATGTAACTTTTAAAATCTCAATTGAGAAGTGTACTGTGGAAGTTTAACTGTAGGTTCAATTGTGCCGCGGAATAAAAAAGTTTGTGCCTTATAAAAAATGCTAATGTAATTGCATTTAAATCAAGCGAAATTGAAATAGAAACTGAAAGATTGAAATATCATTGCACAGTGTTTTTTTGTCGACATTCTTTGTAACTATGGATGAAATAATCGGCAAATAATCCACTTTGCTCGAAACATGCATTTCGATGAATTATAATTTTTATGCACCTTTTATCTTTTGAACCGTTAGTGAAAGAAACATATTCTGAGTTAGAAAAATAACCCAAATAACACTATTTTATATCTTTTATTTATTCTACTAGGAATCGCGTATGTACTGAGATGTAATATTTAATTCTTTATACGGTGTCCGTCCTCTTTTCAGTTGAAATATTGTTACCCTGTCTCTTCTGCAACTAAAAGAATCAAATACTTTCAAGTGCAGTTTTAGCCGAGATATTCGAGTTCAAAAAATGCTTAAAATGAGGGAAAAAACAGCTTTAATTAATCGACGAACTCTTGAGAAAATTTCAAACATACTTCCGAAGTTGTTGTTTATTAGAACTAATTCTACATTCTGAGACTTGCCCTTAACTTTCAATCAGGGGCGATAACGTAACTCAGTGTATATATGGCCACTAGTAACATTAATTGCATATCTACAACGGGCACGTGATTTGGATACTTTTCCTAATTAAAATTATGTGTCTATCATCAACGTTTCAAAAGATAAAGGGTGTACAAGGATAAGACTTTACACCGTGCATTTATCGGCAGTGGAGAAAACATTTATTCTAATAGAATATATTTGAGTGTGCAACGTGGTTATTGAATTCAAAACAAACTATTCGATAACGATTCTATTTTTTTTTTTCTTCCCGAAGATGAACCCGAAGATTCAACGGAGAAGGCAGAAGAACCAAATTTCTCTGCTATGCCCATAAAATTATTGCCTTCATAAAAGTAAGAAGCACGTATTCTTCTCGAACACGTGCTTTTTTTTAACCACATTTATTTCTTTGTTATATGAGGAATGCCGTTTTTCTCTTAGACTGAGAGTGTTTGGGAGATTGATAATACCTCGCACGATACAAGTAAATATATCAGCAAAAAATAAATTAAATTGTTTGAAATATTGAATATCTACAGAATAAATTCAAAAGCGTGTGCAAAACCTTTTTGCGTACATATAGAATTGTAGAGAAAGTTCTTTGTGAAATTAATTTTTTCCGCAATTTTTAAAAAAATATTTGTATGAAAATTCGTAAAATCACTCAAAAATATATTCATAGAATTTTTTTCTTCACATAAATTAAATTCTATATTTATTTGTGTAATTCAATAAGTATCGATTAATTTGCACGATAGTCAGAAAAAGTTGCATAATAGTCATACTAAATGTAGTGAAGAGTTAAAGTGTTTTAGTTTTTGGTCTGATGGTGAGAGTGATAGGAACCGAGAGACACCCAGTGTCTATGCTCTGGTGTCAGAGCATAGCACAACAATGAAATGGGCTTTCATTTAGAGAACAGAATTCGTCGATTAGACATTGGTGAATCGGCGGTCGGTGACGAAATTCGACGTCTTCACGCCAGTTGACATGTTCCGTCAGAGTTCGCCACCTCGTTGGCCATTTTGCCTGTTGTGGCGTGGTATTTGTGATATAAGCACATTGTCCCAGGGGACTCGGGTGCCTCCGGGGAACCTAACCATTTATTGAGCTTGAGAAAGATATATTACATACATGGGCAGGTGCCATTACGCACCTCACCAGAAAACAAGTATCAAATTTATGATCGAAAAAATGGTGATTCATGTAAATAAATCACAAAATCACAACTATAAATCACGAAATCATCATAATAATCGTCATAATCGAGAATAGTTCTTGATAAAACTTGTGATTTGACTCTCTTAGGGGGTTTTTATTGAATCAGTAACTATCAATTATAAGATGGTAAATAAGGGTCTATTATACATTCACTGAAGTCTTCAAGAATTTCATAGAATAAAGGTTATCGACCTGTTTTTAAACTAAATTCCAATGACTTTAATGAATCCCACATCCTTATCTATTGATTCATATAGGCAATTTTTATGAAATTGACAGGATAGCACAGCAATGGAACGGACATTCATTTATAGAACAGAATTCGTCGATTAGACATTGGTGAATCGGCGGTCGGTGACGAAATTCGACGTCTTCACGCCAGTTGACATGTTCCGTCAGAGTTCGCAAAAGTCATATCAGACTATATCATCCTCGTATTAATTGTATCGAACCGCAGTTCCGGGATTCTATATCTTCTTTAACCCTTTCACGTACAGGATTCAAATTTGAACGATTTCTATTTGAAGAATCATCGAATATTCTAAAACAAACCTGGCTTCCTTATTCGAATTTTAGAAATAGAAAAAGGGAAAAGAGTATTACAGGGATTATGGAAAGAGTGATGTACGTATTATACGTGGGGAGAAACATCACCAAACAGAAGAAGGGGAAGGACGGGGAGGGGAAAAACAACATCCATTCATAGAGCTTTGCGGTGGTGAAAAAAGCGGTAAAAATTCCAGGGAAAGAGAGAGAGCTGGAATGAATTTCTTTCATTTGAATTTGGACGAAATATCTCGTCCGTGATCGTTAAAAAGGATGAATGCTGCATCAATTTCACAAAAAAACTTCATTGGCTGGCTCGAAATTCGTCGTAAATTGCCACTAATATGTCACAAAGAGTGGAGAAGTATGAAATATTAGAATAAATCATAGTGAATCAATCTTTTCTGAATGATGTCTATTTCCCCTAGTCGAATGTGGACTATACTTACAAACAATAAAGTTCAACAATTTAGTGCTCCCACATACGTATCGTACTGTACAATATTTTTTCACTAAAAATGATAAATAATCAATTGTGTATCAAAATAATTTGCTTTTCGCTTTTATCATGTGGTCATAAAAAAACGATAATTTGGAAATTTACGATGGTATGGTACTTTTCAATAATTTAGTAATAATATTACTTTCTCAATTAAAAAAAATCTGCCTGAATCTATTTCCACAAATGGTATTTATTAGAATTCTTTTGAATACGAATTTATAAAAATTTGTTTATAATCAATTTATCTTCTATTCCTTTCATCCTCCAAAAGAAAAACCAATTATAACGGGAAACTCCCATACGCGTAAGTCATTTACGAAATAATATTCAAATCTTTTTCAGAAATTTCCAAAATAATAATGGCAAAATGTATGACGATGTTAATATATTCATTTTTTGAAACGAAAAGAAAGCAATAGCTGATGCATATATCTACCTACACTACAAATATGTTAGGTAATAAAAGAAACGGGAAATGAAATAAACGAAAACATACTTTTTGGTGTTTTAAGAAAAACGTATATTTTTATATATTTTTTTTTTAATTTCCCGCTGAATACGAGAAAACAAAAGAGGAAGGAAAACAATTTCCAAGAACACAGAGTTCAAGAAAATATCATTCTAGAATAAAAGAAGATTTTGTACGTTATTTTTCTGGTTGCAACAGAAGAAATAGTCGAGGAAAGTTGCAAGAAATACACCGAAAAAAATTACTTTCGGCTCTCGAATTTCAGGAAATGTAACTGAGATCCCGATACCTGAAGTCTTTACATTATATACGTGGAAAGAGAACGTACTTGGTAGCCATATATCCTGTTTCTCTAAGGGTGAAAAGCAAAAGAAAACACCAGAGTATCCCGAAACCGAAACCACAGACATTATGGAGTTGTCACCGCATAAATTAAGACAGATGGATATTCTAGAAAGGATTTTTATCCCTTCTTGTCTCTATCGATACCACAACAGCAACAACTTTTGCATTACTCAAAGGGTATTTTCGATATTTCTCCTCACAGTCTGTACTTCTTTTTCCGCTGAATTTTCATTTTCTTTGAAAGACCTGGAAATTCATGAGATACCATAAACACGGCACGAACCTTTAAGCTGTTTGTGTAATTATGAGTGTTGATTTCAAGGGACTAAATTCATATATTTCGAGAAAATTACAACTTATCGCTTTCGAAAAAGTGCACAGTCTCATATACGAATGAACTTTTGTATAAATTAACAAATTTAAGACGATACAAAAGTTAAATTCCTTTGATGATAGCGCTCTAAAGATTTCATTGTTAGATTTCACTGATGTTCGCGTATTTCGAAACTGAAATACATTTTGGAGCCATTAAAATAACTTTAGAGTGTTTTTATAATTCCAATTTTTCTCTTAGATTATGAAATATATGTATAAATATGTACTCGTAAATTTAAATATAATTGTTGTATCTCTGAGGAATTCAGCGTCGCTTTCAAAAGAAAATTTGGATCTATCATCAAAGACATGCCTGTAATCCCTGTTATAATCAGTCATTAGGTATGGAAACAATTATATAAATGCGTGTACAAAACGCGTACGTCATGTTACGGTAAATGTGATAAATTGGTTATTATGCATACGTATCAATCATCTTGGTAAGTTTCATAAATTTATCACTTTTACCGGCGAACATGCATCATACCCAAGCGTCGTAAGTATATTTGATAAATACTTGAAATTTATCTATCAAGTTACCAAAATGCTTGGTAAGTATGTACAATAACCGATTATTATGCATAACAAATATTTACTGAAACATATATATTTATTTATATGTACCTAAATTTCTTGGGGTTTTCTACATTTGTTCTAATATGAAACTGAAATGGTACATCCAGAGATGGGTAGATTTGGTCAGGAGCAAAATGATTGAACATACAGTGGGATTTATAAAGAAGTTCAAAAACTGAAGATACTTTTAAAAAATGTGTAAAAAGAAAGGAAAATGCCGAAAGAAAATACCTTTACATGTTATCTTAATTTAAAATGTTTTGTGAAGGTTAGTATCAAAATTTCGTGAAGAGAGTCTCCGTGCTAAACCCAGTATGTTACCAGATAAATTTAAAAATATGTGTTTTCTTCTGCAGTCTGAATTTCATTGAATTCGTCATTCATCATACGTATATTGAATGTACCTGTCAAACGCCGTCCTGCGTAGGCCCCTAATGTCGCATATTCATTGCAGTTTACATGAGCCCATATCAGAGAGAGAGAGAGAGAGAGAGAGAGAGATTAATAATTTTCCAAACTTTTTATATAAATCACGTCTCGTAATGGGATCTTTTTTAACTAATGCGATTCATCTTCAAATCCAATCTTCGGTTACTATTAAATTCATAGTTAAACCCTATTCAATTTAACGATTTTTTCGCTTTATAAAAATGTCACGTACGCGAAGAAATTTTTGCTAAAATCTAGTACACATAAAAGTGCATTTCATTTTCAAAAGAGTACTGTGTTTTGAAATGTGAACATGAACATTTGCAGATTGATGTCAAATTGTTTTTTTTTTTCCTTCATATTTCGATTTAAAACATTTTATATCTCATCTCCCTTTTATTTTGAATTTTACAACCATGTACAGTCTGCGGATGAGTCGGCTAGAAGGAATCAATTGGGGCCAGGTGTGATTTTGAGAACTCAATGGAGGGCACACTTGTAAGTCCTGAATGCTTATATAGGCTTTCTCAATATCATCCAGCCATAAATGGCGATCGATAGCAAATCGCATTATAACAGATAGGGTGGCATGCAGTTCAACGCCTATATGTAAATTAAGCATGAATATGGAGCAGATTTTTATTTTGATGACAAATTAAAATCTATAATTTTGAGTCCCTGAAACTCCTCTGTATTTTAACAGTTAAATTTGCATTTATTTAACTGTTTGATTCCTGGAAATATCAAATATTTATGCTAATAAATATAATTTCTCACGAAGAGCGTCTTAACCAGAAAAATTTAAAAATATGTGTTTTCTTCTGCAGTTTGAATTTCAATGGATTCGTCATTCATCACACGTATATTGAATCGATTTTATCTACTTACGCGTGTAGCACGATAGAACATAAATACTTTTTTTTAAATATTCCACGAGGAAATAATTATGCGTAATTACAAAATGTCGGCTGAAGCTATGCGCTGTCAATATGATAGATCCTTGAAGAAAAACACCATTTTTATCGGTCAGGCAATGTTGCTTTGAAGAATGTTTAGAAAAAAAAAACTTGATCGATGGTTTCTGTAACGATTCGACCAATACTGCATCTGTTCAATAACAACAAAATGCCATAAATGAGTGATATCACTCTCATTGTTATGTATACCAAGCATAATTTTCTAAAAATACAGTGAAGTAACGCGTACAATTCAGCTATTTTCAGCGATATCTGTGCACAAACAGCTATCGTTTGCGTACAGATATTTACACAATTATACATTGCGGTTAGTATTTATAAAGTCCGAAAATTAATGTATATTAATGAAAAAAAACGATTCACCATTCACCACACAATAAAGTAAAATGAAAGAATAGTATGAGATCTATTATGCAAATGAAATAGAAATATTTTTCTACATCAATTCATGATTTTTATACGTTATCTATTGATGTCATGGAAAATAACGAGAATCTGGAATATTTTAGTATAAAAGTAAATTGAATTTCATAGAATCGTTTAGTGTTGATGAGAAATTAAAGAAAATATATATTCGAAAAAAATTACAATTATGTTATTGGTTTTCTTAGGATTTATCTTTTTTTCAACCCAATGTAAAGGCTGTCTCAAATTTTTTGCATAGTGGATATACCTCTGTAAGAATTTTAACCTCCATAACGCTCAATCACATCCAGGAATGATTACAATTTTTTTTCTTTTAAGATGAAATTCTTTAAATCACGTGGAGATGGCGTACGCATGTACAGTTGAACGTGGTGAATTCGAAGTCTAAAGTTACTGGGAAAAAGTTGAACTTATCGAAAATTCGAATTATCCAATTGATTCATCCCGGATCTGCAAAATTACTACAAATTGCAATTTAACCATGAACATTCACATAGGATAACAACTATCAATTATTAAAATTTTGTCGTCGGTTACGAAACTGTTACCCAAAATTTTAATAACTTATAGTTACAGTAGTCGATCGAAGCTGCTATACATCATTCCACTGTTCTGGAATCGGCATCACTGTAGAATTTCTTGACCATGTTCAAAGCCTCCTGATTTAAAGAAACAGAGTTCACGATAATCCTTAATGAAACCGTTTCCGAAATTTTGCTTATCATTCTTATGCCTCATTTAAGAAATATATAACTCCACGCTAACGTATAACAATCTGAACATTCCGATACTTTAGACCAGCAGTTTTCAACCTTTCTGGAGGCCCACGGAGCCCTTCCCTGGTATATAATTTCTACAGCGGAGCCCCGCAGGCCTATTTTTTATTTATTCATCAGTTACTGACATTTTTCATTATTCAAAAATATTAATAATTATTTTTTTTTCAAATTTACTGGTCTTTTTTTATATTTTATTTTCCTCGAGCTACCGCGGAACCCTTGGGTGTTCACACGGAGCACCAGTTGAGAACCACTGCTGTAGACACTCTTAATGACGACAAAAAGATTCAGATTTTGAATGTTTCCCCTTGATCTATAGGTTGAAAGCATAATCGGCATTAAGTGGTACACAGTCGCGATGCACTGCAGCTGAAAAATGCTAAAATAACCATTAAATAATTAAAAGGAAAAGTAGAGGAAAAACAATTTTCAAAACTTTATTTGAATTTAACATATTTAACACTAGAAAACCTACAAAAAAGGGCCACCGGTTGACTGCCTTTTTTTTTTCAACAATCACACTAAATTTTTAAAACAAAAAATAGCAAGCATTGTCCCACATGGTTAATCTATTAATTTTCAAGAAATTTAGTTTTTTCTTAAGCATACAGGGTGCTCATAAAATGACTTTCCATCTTTAAATATGAAAACATAGCAGACAAGTGTTGACAAGATTTTCCATGAGAGAAGTATAGATAAACATTGCACCAACATCACCACGCACATTGCTCCATTTATGATGTGTGCCTTTTTCATATGTGTATTAAGATCTTTTATATTCAGACTATTACGTTTTTTCGCGCAAGCTGTGGATAACGTCTAATCTACTGTCAATATGAATGTGCACTGTCGCGGAAAAATACTAAAGCACTTATTAAAATTCCATTATACAAATTTATATTTATGAAAAGTACTCAAATTTGAAAAAATACATTTTTTTTTTCATCAGTATTATCTGATTTATAACCAGCCACTTCCGGATTCGCTAATTTCTCTTTCATAATAGTATATAAATATCCCGATAAGTCATGGTCTGCATTGTCATCGAAAGTCTCCTGAGCCATAGATTCATCATCAGGAAATATTATTTAGTCCTTATTATATATCATTATTGTTCAAACACGTCCGTCTTCTAAGAGCCATTTCTACACTTTTTGAATGAACATCTGTTTTTCTTGGAAAGCTTCCAAAGCAGATGGTGACACGAAGAGTTATGGAAAGTCCAACTAAAACACAAAAACTGAGCTTGTCAGGTGAACGATCAGAAAAAAAAAAGTTTCTTCAACTTTGATAATAGGGACTATATAGCTAAATGAAAAATGGTTGTTTGGTTCTGAATACATGAATTTCTGCTGTCTTCACAAATAGCCTTTTTAGCTAGCCCAGTAATATGATGCGACAAATATCGTTATTTTATTCATTTTTTTCCTTATCTGCATGTAACTGGTGAGTATGTGTTGTTTTTTGTATGTCATCAGCAAAATGATAGGGAATAAACCTAAAGCGTAAGCATCCAACTCTCACCCAAACGAGGAAAGCATATGCAATTTACATATTGCAGTCAAAATGACTGTTGGTCGTTCTAGGTATACACGTTATCTCCCGAACAAAACATTCAATATCGTAAAATTTTTGTACACAAAGATAAATGCAGAAATAATGAAAAAAGTCATCAAGAATTGCGTGTGTACGTCTAATACTGTCCAGATTATTGCGTTTTCATTATCAAAAACCGTCAAAATGGCTACTCGTTCTTGTGTTAAAAGTTTGCAAAGGCTGTTGCAAACTTTCTTTGGTAGGCTGTTGCAAACTTTCTTTGGTAGGCTGTTGCAAACTTTCTTTGGTAGGCTGTTGCAAACTTTGGTGGATTCTTGTAGAATTTTTCCAAACTAAACTTGCTCATACAAAAATCATGACTTTTTCCCATTCCACATCGAATTGTCCAGAAAATATTAAAAAAAGTCAGATTTAAACAAGAAATTAGATGAAAAAAGACTCAAAGGGAGTTCGTACAAGTTCCAATTATCCAAAATTCGAATTAACCAAATTTGAATTATTCAAGTTCTACTGTGTATTTGTCACTGCCAAAGCCCGAAGTGCGGCCACTTCGTGAATTGGACGAGCTTTTTGGTCAAAGTCTCCGAATTGTAGAAATGGTTCGGACTTTTGCTGGCTATTTCGGAAGTGGCCGGAGAGCCCTGACCAAAGCTCGATTTGCTGATGTAAGACGGCCCAGTAGGAGCCAAAAAATACATATTCTTAATCACCAACGTCTGATACATGTCTTTATATAGCAGCTGTATTGGATTAGCTCCATGTGGTGAGAGGAAAAAAACGCGAAATTTGACGGGGAAAAAATATAAGAATAATTACATTAACATATGGTTTTTCCTACCAAATTTTGGAGAAAAAATTATTACCACATCGTGACTGTGATTTTATGGGTTGTCATAACTAACGTGGGCATAATTAGCACGAAAAATACGTCAAATTGACGATGATGATCCCGAATCATGATTTTTTTTTTGTTATTTTGTTATCTGACTTTGGCCAGGGATCACCGGACACTTCGCGAACCTATGTCCTAATGTCGACATTGGACGGGTGAATATTCAACGAAATTAGTCAATTTCGGGCTTTGGCAGTAACTTATTTTATTCAACACATATAGGTTTTCTTTTTTAATCTGATAGGTTTGCTTTATTGTATTTTACGCGCGTGTACATTGTTGAGCAGTGGTAAAGTACTTGCCTACCCCCATCGTTATTTTGTCGGTCATTCTGGGTGTGATTTGTCGATATTCCCAACTTATTTTTTTTTCAATTACAGTATATCCAATTTTTAAGTTTGGGTTTTATTGTGATCTATCGTTCACAAAAGTCAACTGAAAAAAAAAAGGATTTTTTTTCGGCCATTCGTGCAGCCTAAGGGTTAATAAATTATTCTGTTAAAGTTTCCAAATGGCATGCGGTTAGTCCAAATGTCTTAAATTTTCCCAGAGTCCGTATACATGAAACATAAAAATGGAAAAAAAAATTACCTTTGCATGTAGACCCCCGTGTACTAGAAATGTACAACTTCTGAGTCATTTACAGACAATTAAATATTTCCTATCAGACATCAACCGGTGCGACACCAGTTATATTGTTTTGTATGGTTTTTGTAGAGACGTATGTCCTTCAAAAGGTTTTAGCTGAGATATTGGAGTTTTCAACAGTTCTCACCAAAATCGAGGGTGTGGTTCACAAATTGCAAAAAGTAAATCAAATTCAAAGTTGTAAAAATTCTGTAATTCTCAAAATAATTGTCGACAAATTGTTATTTATCCCCCCAAAAAAAAAAAAAAAATATATATATATATATATATAATAATATGATAGTTGTTCGTTCTATTTGTGTACAGTCCCTGAAAATGGCAACTTTCAAGCCCATGAAACTTGCCAACGCAGTGGTAAATTGCCGAAACATTGTGATATTATGTTTTTAATTTCTCTCTCTCGATATATAATGGATACTGTTGAATTTAAAAACATGAAATATTTTGGAAATGGCTTTTCATAGCGGGATCTACATTTCAATCATTCGGGGTTGTAGCACACGGGGCGCTACAAAATTTCAATTTCTTTATTTTTTTATGTAGACGATCCCTTAAACATTTTTATATTTTGACTGCACGTCATTTCAGATTTTTTTTGTGATTGAAAGTATGTCTCTTAAGTCAACGGTTGCAGAGATGTCTGTCGTGCAAAAAAATTTGGGACAGCCTCTATATCAGAGCCAGATAAGAACTGCATCCAGAAACATGTACAATGACTGATGGACATCCAAGACAAAATTTATGTGCTACTCAGCCTGTGGAAAATATTTATTTACGGTGAAAGAAAATCTATGTAAGTACACACAACAAAGTGCTACATTCAACAGAGCGGCGTGCAGTAGATGTCGTGTGAAACGGGCATTCACAAAACATTGTTTTCTGCTGCGATGAAAAACAACGGAATCTACTAAATAAAAACGGAGCGGTTTATGCTGATGATTCTATCTCGTGATCTATAAGTGTGATTCATTTTTGAAGAATTTGTTGTACAAAAAAAAGGAAAATTCTTTAATCTAGGTATTGGGCATCATAGCAGCAAAATAGCACAGACGTAGCGAAAGAACCAAGTCACATTAGATGACGTGATAGAAACTTTACACGTCAGATGTAGAGATCAAAGAGCGATTAAAGAAACTCTACACGTATAATACGTAGAGACAAATCGGACATGAAAAACGTATTGACCACGTTCATCAGTTGCATTTCTTGGTAGTCTTCTCGTGAAACCTTCTTTTTCCCCAAGTTGATCGAATTCGGTGCTTTTCATCCGTTAGTTATTAAACGGAACATGAAAAATACGAACTGATAACTGAGTGATCGAAAATGAATCGTTTTCATCAATATCGATCGTATTAATGAAACTGGAATGAACCGTGAGGTGACTCCAAATAAGAAAATATGATTCAATGCAAAAATAAAAATATGGTTTAAAAATGGTTTAGTAGACTAATTCAGCTTAAAACCAGCCAAAATCAGTTAATTACAAGAGTTAATTATCAATCGTTGCGAAGAGACGCCATCTTGAAGAGCGAGATCAATCACTGCCCGTGGGAATGTGCAACCCCTTTAATCATTTCAGACCCGAGCATTCATTTGTTTGGAATTTTTAAGATGCTTTTATATTTTTGACATTGATGTCATCAAATCGTTATTTTCTTCAAATTTTAATTTGCTTTGTTTTAAAAAATTTTTTTTATAGAGAAATAATTCACTTTATTAAAAAAAAGTTTTTCAGCGTAAATCAGTGTTTCCCAAAGTGGGCAATATCGCAACCTCGAAGACGATGGACTCGTCCGGGAGAAGGGGCGATAGAAGCTACGAGTATAACATAGGGTCCTATGGGTTCGATGGGTTGGGGGGGGGGGAATGGCAAAAAAAGAAAATTTCTGAAGAAGGAGACGATGGAATAAAAAGTTTGGGAAACTGGTCTACATGATGCTGGATATATATTCATCTTCACACAAATATTTTCCAGAATTTTATTGCTAAAATTTTATGTAAAAAACCTCACTTTTCCCTCACTTTCTTCTGGAGAGAAGCCATCTTAAAAAACCCCTGAAAGTTAAGCTTCCAGTTCTGCCATTTCATGAAAGCCCTCAAAGTGCATATTCAACATATTCCCAACTCAAAACTTACACAATCCTTTAAGTTAGGGCTTAACTCCCTGAGATTGAAAAAAAAACCGAATTTTTACAGTGAGGCAAAAGCAACCACCAAATATGTGCATGCAGGGTCTGAAAGGGTTACGACTACACTTCCTGAAAAACACGTTCAGGGCGCGTGCACACGCTTGAAATGCGTAGGAGGCTTGCTTACTGAGATGTCGGGTGGCTTATAGAGAAGAGGGCTGATTCATCGTCCTCATCTTGGAGCGGCAGAACCAGTTTTTGGTTCAAATTGACGTCAAATCTTCAAAGTGACGTTAAATAACAGCAGGATGGGGAACAGCGGCTATACCGGTTACACTGACGTCCCACTTCACTCAAACATGGCGGATAAGTGATCCTCGGGTTTGAAGGTACCATAAGTGAAAGGATGGAGGTATATATTGCGCACGTGTTAAAACCACGTACGCGAATATTTCAAAAACGCTGTTGTGACAAACTGTTCTTTTTACTCACAGAATCATCCTCGCATAGTTTTATAAAATATATATTTCAGACAACAAACAACAAACACACATGCATATCAATTACACTAACGATGAGTTTAACTCTTTTTCTTTTCCCTAAGTAAAACATATTACGATATCCAAATCCAAGTTTTTATGTGCATGGAGTGATCGAAAAAGGGGAAAATTTTGAATTATTCAGGCCAAGTCATTCATACTCAAATAAGGGAAAGAGTTCGATCGTATCAATGAGAACCTCGTACAGTAGAAATTGCTTTTTACGTATTCAGATCATTCAGTGCAAACGAAACAAAAAATAAAGGAGAGAGAAGAAACATTCTTTGTCAGCGGAAAAGAAAACTGTTAAAACTGCAGCCAAATTCCATAAAAAAAAACACTCAACCAAAGAATTCAAAAAGCAAGAAAAAATTTTGAGGAAATTTTCTGCCCACTCAGCTTTTTGTTTAGAAACGATATTCTAAACTGAATTTTCTGTACCTGATAGTTTTTTTGTTAATTCCCGGATGTTATACCGCGTGAGATGTTTATAAAATTTCCGAGATAAAATTTTTTTCTGTGATTTTAGACTTAATTAAATATCTACACATGTATTTGAATTTCGGTTCATTTCTTTGATTAGATTTTTTTTTTCTCTCTCGAATTTCTCGTTAATCAGGGAAAGAACATTTTTTGGTTTCCTATATCTGTGTGTGAGGATTGAATTCTAAATATCGTGAATATTTTTAATGAAGGAAAAAAATTGAATGAGAAATACCTTCATTCATAATTTTTATAACATGATTACTGATAATGTTTCAGATAGATAGATAGAGAGAGAGAGAGAGAGTGAGAGAGAGGGGGTATCAAAATAATTCGAAGAATTTATTTTAAAAAAATTGAATTTCGAGAAATGAAGTTATTGTATAAAGTATATTGAATTATTATTTTGTGTGCAAAATTTTTTTCTGCAATAAATACAATCAAAGGTGATAAAGGCGTTGAAAACATTATTCAGAGAAATCAAAATAAGACGTATATTATAAAGAAAAACATTTTCTTTTCTTCAGATTTCTGTAAATTTATTAATGACTTAATGAATGAAATGATAATATTAGAGTTACTGTGAGTAAAATCTGATAGTTAGCATCTGAAATTGGAAATGGATACCAATGGAATATTAGTGGAGTATTTTTATTTTAAAATTCGTTTTTACATATTTGAAAATTTAAAATTTCCATTAGCGTTAATTAAAATAAGAAGAGAGTATAAGCTTCTCTCACATCTTTTTCTCAAATATTTTCTTTGATCATGTTCATAATTTGATATATATCATCGTTATTTTTGCGATACGCCTGATATTTCAGCTGAAATTATTTGAATTTTCGAGCACTTTCAAATGGAAAGATGAAACACGTTACCGCTTCTTTAAAAAAATGTTTTTTAGTCATAAATTATTCATATTTTAATGCATTTTTCATATAATTTTTTGAATTTTCGGTAAAATGGAAGTAATAGTTTAAAAATGTAAAAAAAAAGAAAAAAAAGATTTGCACTGGCTGTGTTTAAAAGTTAGCCATTTGAGGAATTGTTTATTGCAGGAAAAATTGATATGTGACTATGAGAGAAATATATACACGCAAACAGGGTTTTATAGAGAATCGAAAAAAAGATACATAAATGTTTAAAATAATTTCCAATTTTCAACATCACACCTGCCATAAAAAAATTATTTTTACACCATTAAAATGATGACAGTGAAAGTTTCCCATGTTGGTCCTCATTCGTTAGTACATGAAAGTGTGGCACATTTTAGTTAACATGTTAACATAAAATGTGCAATAAAAGTGTTTTCGTTTTCAGTTAATTAGTGAGTAATTTAGTAGTAATTAACTGAGTAACTATTTTTTCTTCTGAGGCTTTGGGTTTTCGAGGTACGAATTAGTTGAAGTAAATTTGGCGAAATCTAGTGCAGTCCTGACTCGTTAAAAAAAGTCTCGCCACAGAGAACAGGCCTACAATTATTCAATCTACGGTACAATTATTCAATCCTTACACTTCAATGATAGAAAAAATGAGTACAGAGATGGTAGCACTACGCTTAACAAGCATTACACAGAAACAAAACATACGTATACGCACATTCGGGGATATACTAATTCGTTAGAAATTCCGTAGAGGAATGTGTTCGAGGTGCAAGTACTATTGAGTAGCAGTAGTCCTGACTCCTGTTTTGGATATAAATCGTTCAAACACACGTTTCACTCACGTATTCGATTGCTTTCCAGGGAAACCCGTTGAATGTTGATGGAATAATCCATATGCTTATTCTTATATTTTTTTAGTAATTTGATTATTTATTACACAGGGTGTCCCATAAATTCCTAAATAGTTCAAAAATTCATAAAATTGAAATAATTTTTATATTTAAATATGGTTTCCAAGAAAGTTAATGTCACTAAGAGGGATTTTGTTTTTGGTACGGCAGGACCTTTGGTACCTTTCGTCAATATTTTCTGAGTCCGAAGCTTTCTTAAACTTCCAGGCAAGGATTCCTGGCTGAATTAAAACAATTTCGTCACTAGCGCTTTATCCAACAATGCCACATCACAATGGAAACCTCATGTATGCGTCAGTGACAGAAAAATGCAGTTAGATAGGAATACGCAAATTTCGCAAAAAAAAAAAAAATTTTCATCTGAAATTTCGCATTTATTCGGAAAAAAAATTCAGATCAGAAATTTTGCAATTATTCACAATAACGAATTCCAAATGAAAAATTTTACTTTCATTCACACACATACACACACAAAAAACAACTCGAATAAATGAAACGGTTTAAATAAAAACATATACGGGGTGATTATAAAAAAACTATCCCGACATATGGGCCCCTAACTATCATACCATTCACAGAAACTGAATGAAATTTTGGCATAAGGTATTTTGAGGTATGCGCTCAAGAATGATATGGAAAACAATAGTATCACTCTAACAGTTACGGTTACAGTGAGAAAATTTCGAAAATATCAAATGGCAACAACAAGTTTTTTGTATTCGAATGCGATCTCCATACTGAAAAACACTAAATAGCGTTGGAACGGCACCTGTAGCACGAAAATCCCCGGAGCTAGGCAAGGAAAAAGTAAAAAGGACTTTGCCGTGACTTTACCAGAGCATTAATGTTCGTTTCATTCGTCACACCGAGATCCCAGCCTGATTAGTCCTCCACAAGGTCATGTGGAAAATTTGTGAAACACAATAAAATGCTTTATTTTGTGCTGCTTCTCTGTCCTTATTGGTTGTCCTCACTTTTAGCCTATCTACCACCGGTGATTTTCATGCTATAGTTGCCGTTCGAACGCTATTTAGGGTTTTTCACAATGGAGATCACATTCCAAAAAAAAAAAACCTTGTGTTGCCATTTGATATTTTCGAAATTTTCTCACTGTAACCGTAACTGTTAGAGTGACACTGTTGTTTTCCATATCATTCTTGAGCGCATACATCAAAATACCTTATGCCAAAATTTCATTCAGTTTCTGTGAATGGTATGATAGTTAGGGGCCCATATGTCGGGATAGTTTTTTTATAATCACCCTGTATATATATTCTATTAATTTAACCTTACTTTTTTCAAATGCTTTTTACAGCATCATTTTCCGAAATTCAAAAAAAGTTGCATATACAGTCGGGTACACTTATAACATAACCGGTGGATAAAAAATACGGTTGTTAAATCCTTAAAATTTGGCCCACTCACGTCTTATACATTTTTATCTCTGTTATAACATACTTTGCTTAAAACACACTGTGGATATAACAAACCAAAAAAACGGGCTTAACCAAAAAAATAATCCAGATATAACACTGCAAAAAAAAAAAAAAACCCAGGAAAATATAGTCAAAATCAGCCTTTTAAGGACAACGTTCTTTGTATACGGGTGATATCTTAGACCTACATTTTTTTCAATAAACGCAAAAATACATGGATGGAGTAGTTTCACTTCCTAACCAACAGATAGATAGCACTGAATATTATAATTGGCAAACTTTAGCGCTACCTGTCGATAATGAATGTAACTATTTTGGCAATAAAATTTTTGAAATTTAATAAAACCCTGTCTTGCTGTGCAGAACTGTATCGTCTATGCTTTTCGAATTATGGAATTTTCACTTGTTTTTATAACTTTGTGATCTTTTTATTGGTGATCTCAATTCAAGTTGAAATTAGTGGAGTACTTACTGGTATCTAATTCAAGTGTATTGATTGGTGAATTCATGAACATCAGTGGAATTATTTTTTCTGTATTTTTTAATTGTATAATACTGTCAACTTCAAAGGGAAAGGCCATTAGCATAAACTCAAAAAAATCTCATTAACATTTCAAAAAATATCTGCATGTTGTTGTATATTATCTCGTTTTCTAAATATATTTCCAAAATTTCCAGGTACCAATCAAAAACTATATATTCATGCTACATTATATTTCAATTATGTGAGGCATAAGCTTCTTTTTTCTACGACAATCTCAATAATGCATATATGTCATTGCTACGTAATCTAATTTCAACACCTCCCTATAACATACACGTCGGTTATTACATACACTTCTCGAATCACCTAGGGCTATAACCGAACTGACTGTATTTACATCTAACACAAGATCAAAGGGGGAAAGAAGTGATGCTTGTGGTTTCCCTTTCAAGCACGCTCACAAGTACTGAGCAAAGTTACTTTTCCACTTCAAAAAGTGTAAATTACCTAGATTTCGCAAAAAAGTAGTAAAAAAATCAAATTTCAGCATTTATTCGTCAAAGTTGGCAAATTTCGCATTTATCGTGGTTATTTCGTAAATACGAAATGTACGTATCCCTAATAATAGATAATTTTTGGAAATCTAGATTGGCCACATTGAAATTGTTCATAAGTGATTGAAATTTTCTCTGAGTTAATATTGAACTTTCCCACGTTATTAAAAATGTAACATCATATTCCACAGATATTCATGACTGCATTGCAACTATTTGTGCTAAATGTGGGTATTGATCCACATTATACTAGACCACTAATATTTGCCGTCGAAGTTACGAAGTATTGAATTCCATGAGCTTTTCACTCCCAAGAATATACTAAAAATACAGTTCATATTCGCAAGTAAATATAATACATTTGATTCTAATGGAATGTAGAGTGTAGTCATGGAATCGTGAAATATGCAGTTATAAAACACATAGCAAGAGATGTAACTTTACTCTTTTGTGTAGTTACTTAGGGTTCCTTAAACTAAATGTTAATGATCAAAATATTGGATTGTTAAATTTAACTATTATACATTATAATTATGTGAATAGATTTTCAAATAATTATAATGCACTACGATTTCGTTCGTACGTAGCAGGTTCATTAATCACAGCAGGTGATTAATTACATTGAGCAACCAATTTCGAAAAAGTTTACAAACGAGAAAATAGTAATTCCTTATGTAATTCAGTGTGCTGAACACGAATTCGACCATTAAAAAGCTGGATTGGCTACGGTTTTCTTTTAAATTGCATATTTAATGCACTCATATAATAACACAAAACGTCGAAACACAACATGGGTAACTTGTGTTTAAACAAAACAAATATACTGAAAAGTTTATACACATAGTTCAGGGAGATGATTATTTAACTCCCCATACCGAAAACGACTGGTGAACCGTTGGTCCTAGAGGCATACTTCTAATTCGAAAAATTATCCAAATAACGTGTAGTACTCAGATACGTCATTCACGTTGAAAGGGGTTGTACAGCTATTAAAATTTGAAAAGAAAAATCAAATTTCTATACGGACACCCTGTCCTCAAAAACCCACATAGAAAGCTTTCATGTAATCTCTCCTGAGGCCAACCAAACAAATTTCACGTTTTAAAGTGCATTATTCATTGGGATATTTGAATTCAAAAATTGGAGAAGAACAAAAAATAAACTAACGTACAATGCCTCTCTTTCACTTTTTTTTGTGCCATTCTTTCCCACCTTTCTTCGGTTTCTAATATATCTGAGAATATTGAACTTAGAAACGTGAAATTTCTTTTGTAGCCCCAGGAGAATAAGGGCAGCGACTTTCTATTTGGGTTTTTGAGGAGATGGTGCCCGTATATAAGAAGTTAGTTTTTATTCTAGCAACTATAAAACCCCTTGCAACATGAACGACGTATCTGAGTTCTGCACGTTATTTGGATAACTTTTCTAAGTTCAAGTATGAAAACTCTTCGCCAGCGAAATGCTGCAAGAGGACATATGAAATGATCCTGTATTACTTTGTATATATTGTATATATTACCCTGTATTGTATTGTATGTAGCACGAAACAATACATTGAATTACATGAGTATGTCGAAAGCAAAATCAATATACAGAAAACAAAAAATGCTGTATATTTTACACAGATGTATTGAAACTTCACCTATATATACAGTCACAACATTAATATACATAAGAACACAACACAAATACATAGAAACGCAAATGTATTACAGTACTATAGCTCATTTATCGGCGTCTGACTCGTTACTTCGTTTTGTATTGCGCTTGTACTGGACCAACAGTAATCAGCAAGCACCGAGGTGGACTATTTCCTTTGTTCACGGTTCTATGGTCTATGGTCCTTGCTATTTTTTCACCATACAATAATACTTTTCGACTGTTAACCCATTGTATGCCAAAACTCTATTATTTGACTATATGAGAAAAAAAAACAATTACACAGAAATGGTAAAATCAATGAAATATGAAAGAAAAACCATTTTTTTCGGAAAAAAGTTTTATTAAATTAAAATTATTAATAATTAATTAATTCATTATTTATTAAAAATTTTAGAACATTTTTACTGATTTTGTAGCGTTTATAGCAGTCAGTTCAAAATTTAGGTACAACAATGAAAGCTAAAAATTCCACAGCTTAATTTAAGGAACAGAGTTTAAAATAATGGGTTATTATAGTAATATCTCAGAAACAAGAGCCAATAAAATGTTTTCATGGCGATATTCGTGTTCAGCAAATTCGGAATTGAATGTTTTCGTGTCGGACGCAATGTTTTTCATTGTTCAAACGTGAAGTAAAAAATAGAGGGTATTTTCCCCGTCTTTTCGATATCATTGCGAACTTACCCTTTGCTATTGAATGGAGTGACTCGAGCTCCCGGGTCGCTTAATAAATACCGTTCGGCCGTCGTAAAATCAAAATAAAGAGTCCCTCATTTGCTTTTCTAAAGAAATTTATCGATATCCGAGATGAACTCCCGTAAGTCGAGCGAACTAGATGAGAGAGAGAGAGAGAACCTCTGTGTGGCTCGCGTGGAGAATATTATTTATGAGTGAATCTTTTCCCATTCGATATATGTGTAAAGAAAAAAAGCCACTCGCTATAAGCTGACACATATTTCATTTTACGTTCTGACAAGTGGGGAAAAGTATCTTCATGAATCCACATTTTTATTATATCGTTTCTCATAAAGTGGAGGCAAATATGTTCAAAACAAGGTCGTTTATCTGTTCTTTTCTTGTTGCGTTATGGCTGTGCTGGGAGTGCGGCAAAAAGTGCTCGGCGGGAAAAAAAACAAACCTTCGAAATTATTCGGATTATATTCGTGTAAAATCCGAAGTGGAGAGAGATGAGGATTATTTATACTTCAATATATAATCGCTACGTTTAATCTGAAGTCCCCTGAGATGGGAATAACTTGCGATTTCTCTAATATGATTTCCTTTTTTTCGGTATTTTTACTACTGTATTTACAGTTTTTAATTTCTTTCGTATTCAGGTTAGCGTGCTGCTATAGCTTTAAGCCTTTGACTATTGACGATACTTCAAAGTTTGAACTTATTCTCATTTAACCCCCGTAACATTTCTCACGTACTGTCGGCCCCGCTTAATCGCATGTCAACGATTCCAGCAAGCAATATACGATTAAGCGGGGGTTTCCGATTATCAGCAGTTCAATTGCCATTTTACAACGTTAGTATATTGAAAACTGATGAACGATTAATATTAATAAAACTTCTTGAATAAATCTGAGAAAAATGAAATTAAAATTATATTGAGTGCGGTAGCCTCATAATTGGGTAACCTTTAATTGGGGTATCCGTTTATCCGATTAAATGGACCGGAACAGTGTTCACCAATACGCATCAAAACTCAGATTTACTCTTTGAAATTTCATGGAGAGGTGAAAATACTACTTCTAATATTAGGTTATTTCTCACTAACCCCCCTCCTCTATTTACAAAAATACCCCTTGAAATTTTGTAGAGAGGCGTGAAATTACTGTTCAGTATTATTTTTTTGGATAACACTGAGGGTGGATGCACAATGGTGGGTGTTGGTATTTTGAAGTGTGTGTGTGTGTGTGTGTGTGTGTGTGGTTTCACCCCTGTAAAAGTGTTTACTGCATCACGGGGAGTGTAATACAGTAAAACATACCTGTATTTTTTCTACAAAAATGACACTATATAAGACGTACTTTCTAAAATACCATAAAAATTCAGAAAAGAAATAGGTGTAACGTGTTGTTTTTTTTCGCATGCATAGCGAAATCCCTTTTTGCGGACACTAGTGGGATAAAAAGAACATTTCTCGTAAAATACGGGAGTGACCGTATCAGAGGAGGAGTTTCCGTTGAATTTGTGTATTAACAATGATTGAAATTGCTTCTTATTTGAATAAATTCTGGCAATATTGAGATGCATTTAATGCCATGGCAATGCATAATTCTTGCATAGTCAAGCAATTAAAATTGCAAAAAAAATATTAAACAAACTTTACGTACTGAATTCACATCTTTTGAGAAAACTGATCAATCGACTTTTCGTGGGTTTTGTGCTGAGTATTCCAACTCCTCTCAAATGTATTTTTAGCTACGAGACTGAATTCGATGACATTCCGTCATTGTGTTTACAGGAATGTATTCAATTAACGCATTTAATTCATTTATGAGATCAAAAACTCGAATTTTATGTTTCTCACTTTATCGATGAAATAAATTTTTTCTCTTAGTAATAGACAGTGACGCTCATACTATAGCTGGACATATTAAACAGCGTGAAATAATGTAAAATATACGAGGGACACCCGACAGACCAGACACGACCCAGGCTCTGTCCCTCCCGGGATACGAGGGACACCCAGCAGCACGTGATTTCAGATTCTGAACGGACATCAGAGTAGCCAAACATCAACAAACTACATATTAAGCCAAAATATTGTTCAAAAGTAGCCACATATAAAAATTTGATGAAATATTAATTTTTTGCTGTCATCTAGTGATCATGCTTCGAACAAAATCTGCAACTATTGATGTCCGTATAGTGGTTTTAGTACAATAGAGAAGAGGAATGATGAAAATAGTGTCCGTGATCGTATAATACCATAAATCTTTGCTGGTGACCGTGACCATAACTAAGGGGGTTAGCTACGGTTTAAAATACGCCATTCAAATATGCGTAAAATATCAAAAATATTGGGGAGACGACGCGAGTGATTCCATACTTGCGAGCACGGGGCAAGGGGAGCCACCACTATAAATCGTTGCTAACTCTGACTCTTTTGAGGTAACGGAAGTAAAGTGCTTTGCATCAGTCCGGGGTCGTGAACGGTTCTACCTATCTATCCATTCAAATACGCATTTTGGCGGGAAATTTTTATTTGGTCGTAAAACAGGGCTGACCGCGTTAAGAGATTTTTTATATTGCATTCAAAAAATACGGGACCATAGACGATTAAAAATGAGATCAATAGTTATTTTTACCAAATAAATACAATAGTTTTGATGGATAACGGAATTCGGATCATTACACCTATGGATGAATAGTAACTTCGTAGGGGCAAAAAGAAGAAGGGGAAAGAGACCCAGTGATATTTTTGGGCACAGTAATCACACTGATACTTTAATAATAATAGATACGAACGAAATTTCTGATTCCATATTTGGCATAAAAAAAAGAAACTTCACGTATGAAGTTTTACGCATGACTCTTATCAGCTACGTGTGTATTCCATATCGCTGGTGATGGCCACATTTAGGAGAATTTCTGGAACTCTTATTTTTTATATCTTTATATTTCCCCTCCCGGCCATCGGCGTATCTCTGGTAGTCATTTTGACCCGGGAATCTTCCCGTACTGTACCAAGTAGACGATGCTGGAAGCAATTTTCCGGATGGGATCACAAGCCCGAAGCAAATATATCGACCATGTTTATTTATTTCTATCCTTGCTCTGCCGTCATGTAGTAGCTACTGTGAGAGTTCTCTCTTCGTTTTCTTCTCTGCGGAATATTTTTTCCGGCTATTTTTCTGAGAAATCCTTAGCTACTCGACTGACTGAATGGAAATTTGCTTCCGGATATTGAGGAGAAATTTCCATTAAGATCGACACGATATGTCCGACGACATGTCTTAGCCAAAGAACCGTTACTGTGTATGCGTGTATGAAGAAAATGAATAGTGTGGGAATGCAAAGAAGCTGTAAAAAATTTAAAATACGATTTTGCAGATATTTCGTTGCATGATTTTAATCAATGTAATGAGGAGTCTGATGGAAATATGGCCATGTTGGCAATATTGCCAATTATTTCTGTATATGTATTTTTCATTTCAAGCGGGATTCGAAATTTGATGATGTGTGATATATAAATAATAATATAACATACTTTGGCTATAATACCCGTCGCTGCCCGCCCCGGTTTTCTTCAATTACTGGGAGAACTGCAAAAGTGACAAACCATTGTAAAGGCGTAAACTGGCAGCACAATTCATAATAATGGCAGCATTAAAGATGTGGTAAACCATTGTGAAGGCATATACATGTCTGAAACGCATTGTTAGGGAGCCACGGTAACCAAAGTAATCATTCCGAAAGTGATCGTTGAGGCCCAAAAATCATTGTTGCCTGACAGTTTTTCACCAGTTAAGGACATTTGTCCTGCTCTGGCAAACTTTAAAACTAGCATATCGTTCAATCCGGGCCCTGTTTGGTATATATGCAAAATATGGCGATGATAGATAAAAAAAATGTGGACTTTATATAAAAATGTTACATAGATGATAGCTACTTGTTGACACGATTTTTTTTTTATGATGCGTAGTTTCACGCCAGTTCACCATATTGTGCCTGAAGTGTCATTCATAAAAACATGCTATTATATTTCGACACGAGTATTTCTTCTCAGGTTTCCTTATTCCACTACTTTAGCTCGTTAATCATTGGTAGTACCAAATGATGTTTAGTGGTGTCGCGAGTTCAATACACGATTCGTCTTCAGAAATAGTGTGTATTGTCGTATTTATTGTACCCTATTATTGTCGTGGAGATACAACAGATCCGGTGACAACATGATCACAGAGAAAGATTGCTACTGCAGGTTGTTCCACACCGAGGGGTTGGCGGTGAGTAGAAAAAAAGGAAAAAAATGTCGAACGCTGAAGTTCGGAACGGGCAATAAATTATAGGTCCCGGTCTAATTGGCCCTCATGTGCAGAAAATGACCGCGGTGAGATTTAT
The DNA here is from genome assembly GCF_987345545.1 of Pholcus phalangioides. Lineage (NCBI taxonomy): Eukaryota > Metazoa > Arthropoda > Arachnida > Araneae > Pholcidae > Pholcus > Pholcus phalangioides. The sequence continues at coordinate 95,303,240 of NW_028301608.1, read as the reverse complement.
GTGAAGAAAAGATTTAAGTGATCAAATTAAATCAATCATAACATGTGCAGTTTTTGATGCTTTTTAAATTGCATTCATTGTAATTTCAATCTGCATTTAAATTTCTGTCTATCATGAGGCACATAGACGTAAGTTTCTTTGAAATTTTTTACAGGCTGGTTTTTGGCCAATTATGCTATATATAAACTGCGCATGTGAGTGAATAAATTTTTATTTTTTTCAGAAGTTTTATGTGACCAACTCTTTATCCTCTAAGCCAATTTCTATTCACTAAGAAAGTAGAAATATTTATCTGTCCGAAATGCGTCTCTTAATTCACTCAAAAAAATTTCAATTTTTGATTCGTTATTTTAATTTTGTTAAAGCTTGCGAAATTTATTATCTGGACGAAGTATATTTCTTTTTATATTTAGTTTTCAATGAAAAGTTTTCTGAGTTCTGTAAATCAATAAGTTCTCGTGAAAATATCTGAAAATGTATTGAGATATGTACGTGAAGCACTTCATTGGCCGTATTATCCTCCCCTGTTGTTAATATGGAAAAGAGATACTCTGAGGAAAAAAACCTATTTTTTCTCACATTTTCGTTCAGACATACCATGGATCGTTTATTTTCCTTTTAACAACTTTTCAAAAGTATTTTTTAGCATTATCTGTTTTTTTTTCGAAGTTATCCTAGATGCTTCAGAAAACACTATTGAAGCATGGCGAAGTTAACCTCACTTACCTTATAATGATAACAAAACAAAACAAAATCTGAATCTATTTTCATACTTCACGTATAGTGAATATGGAGTGAAAAGGAGTTTCAAGAACATAATTTGTATATATTTCTGCCAAAGCCTGAAATTGACCAGTTCACGAAGTGGATATTTTCATTGCAAATTTACCTGGCCAACGTCTTAATTTCGGGCTTTGACCAGCTAGTTCGACAAGTGCAGGAGATCCCTGGCCATAATCCGATAACAAAAATCATGATTCGAGGTCATCGCCAAGTCAGCGTATTTTTTCGTGATAATTATGTCTACATTGGTTATGGCAACCCTTTTTTTTCAAAGTTTGACAGAAACAACTGTATGCCTATATGATTATATAAATATTTTTATCTCTGAAAGTTCTTTTTTTTCGCTCGTCACATGGAGCTAATCTAATACAGCTACGATATATTATAGCCATGTATCACGCGTTGGCGATGAAAAATTGGATTTGGCGCACACCGGACCGTCTTACATCATCGTATTGAACTTTGGCCACAGATCTCCGGCCATTTTACGAAGTGGCCAGCCAAAGCCTAAATCATTTTTTGCAAGTTTCACTTTGGCCAAAACCCTCGTCCAATTCACTAAGAGGCCGCATTTCGGGCTTTCCCAGAAAAGAGAATAGGAATGAAATTTCATGTCAGGAAAATTATACAGTTGGGGAAATATTAGAATTTAATAAATTCATATTTTTGCTTGTGAATATGCAGTTTCATGTTACTATAAATGCAAATAATTTTTACTAATTTATCATTTTGAATGAATAATTTCTCTTTCTCACCCGCAGGTTCATCCACGGACATGTTTGAAAAAGACGAATACTTTCAGTCTCGATTCGTACTCCTACAGATCCATATAAATTGAAATATCGACTCGAAAATTAGAACAGAATTAAAATGCATAGAAATATTCAATCTCAAAACATCAAATATGTGGCCTGCGGAGAACTCCCATCCACCCAATAAAAATTGATTTCCCCATTTGCTATGTATATCGATGAACTGACGGCATTCTACATCACAAACGACAGTCAGAAAGTGCCGCAGCATAAAAATGTGAGTTCCACCGCCATACTAGATGTATTTATTGCCAGATCGGGTAACGACTCTTTTGTGAAGAACTTCACGTCCGCCGTCATAGAGAGTACAATGATCGTGAACAACACTCTCGACTACAATGTGCTGGAAGCTGGAAATCCATCTTCCATCGAAGTGGAGTTCAAAGAGGACTTCATGACAGCGGTGACCAGAACCGAATCGAATTACACTAACGCCTATGTCCCGTCGTTCAACGACACCATACTGGCAGTCGTGCTTTCGTTCTTCAGCCTGGCCACTGTGTTCGGAAACATTCTGGTGATGGTTGCGGTGGCGAGAGAACAATACTTACATTCCGTGACGAATTACTTCATCGCATCGTTGGCGACAGCGGACTGTATAGTTGGCGCAGTTGTGATGCCGTTCTGTATAGTGCTCGAGGTTAGTGACAACTACTGGCCTTTCGGCCAAGACTGGTGTGACATATGGAGATCCATAGATGTCCTCGCGAGTACAGCTTCAATAATGAATCTATGTGTCATTTCGTTAGACAGATATTGGGCTATCACCGATTCCATGTCGTATCCACGCAAGATGTCACCGACTCGAGCTGGGATCCTCATAGCTCTCGTTTGGGTGTGCTCTTCACTGATATCTTTCCCAGCTATAGCATGGTGGCGAGCAGTATCGGTAGGTCCACCTATTCCATACAGATGTTTATTCACCGATGACGTTGGATACCTAGTGTTTTCTTCAGCGGTTTCTTTCTACATTCCTCTTACGGTGATGCTTTTCACGTATTATAAGATCTATAAAGCCGCCGTGGAACAGAATAGGAGCTTGAAGTTAGGAACTAAACAGGTACACGCAGTCAACGGCACCAACTGCGCGTCCTTGACTTTGAGGATGCATAGGGGAGGCGTACTCATGCGTCATCTACGCACCAATTTCGCTGACAACAGCGGACATTCCAGCTCTAGCGACAGCGCACTGCACGATGACAACGTCGGCGAGAGGAATTCGCTACGGATCCCGAATCGCCAGCTCAAAGCGTTCTCGCTCAGCAGGAAGATCAGCAAGCTGGCTCGGGAACGCAAAGCCGCCAAGACTCTGGGTATCGTGATGGGTGTTTTCATCCTCTGCTGGCTGCCATTTTTCGTGACGAACGTTCTGGTCGGCGTCTGCGGATCGAGTTGCGTGAATAACTCGGAGCTCGTGTTCTCCATAGTGACTTGGTTGGGATGGATCAATTCGGGGATGAATCCCGTCATCTATGCCTGCTGGAGCCGAGATTTCCGAAGGGCGTTCATCAAACTTCTATGCTTCTGCTGCCCGAAACTGGCAAGAGGTCGCCAGGGTCGCCGCACGAGATTGAGGCAGGTTGTCAGTAACGATCTACCATCTCCTCAAATGCGTTCTTTGTCCAGTGCCCCACTTACCAATGATGTCCGACTTTAAACAATGGGTATTACATCTCTAAGAATCATCATTCCATACGAACTTCGAACATATCGTACGTAAGCAGTCTTTCTTTCAAACCTTGCTATTAAAGAGGAAAATTTTCATTTTTTTTCCGCTGTCATCTCAGAGCTAGGAATATAATCCATCTGATATGCGACAAGTTCAAAAATTCCCCAAATATATATGCGTGTGTGTGTGCCATAACGTGTGATTTCCATATATACGACTACGAATGCAGTGAGAAAAACGAAAGATACTTATTTTTTCTGAGTCATTGGAAAAAGCCGCATAAAAATAGGGAACGCCAAGTTTTACTGGCGAAAAAGGTTTTAACTGTGAGTGTGCATGTGTATGTCTGATTGAAGTTCATCTAATATAACGTGTCAGTTTATTTGAATATATGCATCTAAATGTGTGTACATATACGTATTTGTGTGTAATACAATTGCACTCACAGTGTAGAACTGTTTATATACAGTTTATATGAATTACCCGCTCCCTATAATAAGTTGAACGTGAATTATGTTGTCCATCAAAAATTAAACTAGAACACACCTTCACTCGAAACTTATGTCACCGGAATATTTTCAGTAAAACTTGATTCAAACGGGGTCGTTTGATTTTCATGATCAATTTAATCACAAAAGTTATGTAATACATAAGATGCAACAACTCTTAGAATGAATCAAAGTGTATTATCATTATCTCATCTGCACGTAATGTTCTTGTCAGAAACTTTCCTATCTCAGGAGTACAACTCACGGAAAAAGATTGCTATCGCAGGGAATCCCAGACCGAGGGGTTAGGTCACCAACCCCACTCGGTGATTATAATGAAATGTCTGCCGTTCGGAATCGGTAAAAAATTCTAGGTTCTGGTCTTGAGTGACCACAGAATGACCGTGGTGCTATAAAAATGATCGAATGATCTGCACATAATGTGGATTAACATTAATTTTGAGTTTTGAAAAATCTTCAATGTTATTCTCTTATCTTTAACGAAGACAATTTAATAAGCTTAAAAAAAACTTCTGGTAAGTCCCGTTGAGAAAAGTAATTTTTCGAGAAAAAAAATGTCACTTTGAATCACCTTTTGAATTCATGAAGTTATCAAGACAAAATAAGAGATACAAGATATACAGAAGACTGGATGTTGTGAAGATATTTATTACTTGAGATGTTAATTTTTTAAGGAAGGAAAAAACTCATCTCTGCCGGGAGTCGAACCCGGGTCCCTCGATTGCCGGACGAGTGCTCTGACCACTAAGCTACAGAGGAGATAGAGATTTGCCTTCGCTAGAGGGTATATATGCCGAACGGAACCGTGCAATGGACGGTGAAACCGATCAGCTAAACGCTCTAGCGAAGGAAAATCTCTATCTCCTCTGTAGCTTAGTGGTCAGAGCACTCGTCCGGCAATCGAGGGACCCGGGTTCGACTCGAGGCAGAGATGAGTTTTTTTCTTCCTTAAAAAATTAACATCTCAAGTAATAAATATCTTCACAACATCCAGTCTTCTGTATATCTTGTATTAACAAGTGGAGAGCGACATTCATGTCATAAAATAAGAGATTTCAAAATAACTTCTTGAGCATACCATCATTCAAATCGTTTTGAGGTCATGTGATAACATCCACATAAATATAGTTGCTGGACTACAATAATTATCACATTTTCAAGAAAAAAATGAGGGAAAGTGAAATGATGTCACCCCAAACTATAAATGGCTGGATACAAAGCGGTGGTGAATTTTGAAAACAAATTAAACATGAAACTTGACGTTAGTTTTCTTTCCAAAATTCATCGCCACTTAGTATCCACTCATAGGCCTATGTATTTTGTGTCGTGTTTTTATTTAGGCTATCCTCTGCAGTGCTTAAATTAAGACCTAGTATTTTGAGGATAATAGCGCGCCTACGTCAATTTTTGCAACTAAATTTCAGAATCCCCAAGAATTCGGCTTTGAGCTCACGCGTTATTAAAATACCAATTAATGATGAAGTTGCATTTAAACTGTTCAGAATTGATTCTGGACATTTTTGAAAGTATTTTTGGCAAATTTTTGTTTGTATAAATAAATACATTAGAGTTAAATTTTATCCAGGAAAGCTTCAGTGATCTTACACTAATGCAGCGTTTATGTTGAGTAAAATATATTTTGTTTGATTTTTTTTCCCCGGATGGTGTCGCTTATGCAAGAAAATACCAAAACGATCAAATTGTCTCCATGGCTATATCTTGGGATTGTAGACGATGAGTAAAACAATGTTCTTTAAACTGATGTATGTTATGACAGCATATGGAAATTTCAAAATATCAGGCACAAGCCATGAAAATTTTTATGTAAGCAAACCACAGGACCCCTACAAACTAACAAGGAAAAATCTATGCGTTACATCACTTTTGTGAAATCCTTCAGAAAAAACATAAATTTCTTTTCCAGACGTGATAAAAGCACCATAACGTAACGCAGAATATGCAAGGAGATTTAAGTAGCTGTCATGTAATATTTTGTGTGATATAGCCCTGTCATGTATATATATATATATTTGAAATAGCCATTTGTTAACGTTATTTATATAGCACTGTACCATGATGGTTTATAAAATTTTATCACGTAGTTTTGATTATGTAATCCAACGAAAATAAAAGTGAAGTACACTTTATACATGCATGCATGCCCCTCGTCCGGCCTATACAGGCTATTCCAAATCGTTTGCATTGCGGATATCTCTGCGCAACCGTTGACTTTAGACACATACTTTAAAAAGTACAGAGTTTTCGAATGACGTGTAGTCACTTAAGATCTCAAAATTTGTTTGAGGTGTCGTATACATAAAAAAATAAAGAAATGCATTTCTTAAGCAACCCGTGACAGCTAAAACTTCCAATTATCAAAATGGGAATCCCGCTCTAAAAATTATTTTAAAAAATCATATTATTTATAAAATTACTATGTTTTGACAAATTATCAGTGTGTTGGGAAGTCTACTTGCGCTCGAATGTTACCATCTTTAGGAACTGTAGACCAGGTTTCATTAACAAGGTTTTGATGTATGACAGTTTTTTTAAGGTTTAAACCGTAATTTGACCTATTATGTCAGAAACCTTCCGTCAAAAACCTCAAATATTGCTTTTTCAATATAAAAATTCCCATTAGAAATACACACGTTAATAGCATGTAATGTTTAAAGTGACTATGTTATACAAAGAATAAACACTTAATATGATTGTAAAATAATTTTCTACTCTCTACAGAATTATTTTAGACAATGTATATGTTTTTTTTTCCTTATAAGATATACAATTCGAATATCACATAGCATAAAGGCGCAAGGAAAAGCTATAGAACGATTCGATATACTTCAACAATATATGTGGATTTATATAAGCGTCTGCTTCATAACAAACAGGTGTTTAAAAAATCCACGCACACCATAAATGTATGTTGATATTTCTTTTACTGTTAAATTATCTAGATAAGCTCTGATACTTAAAACAATACCCTCATTGTGCATAACATTAGAATTTATCTAGCAATCAAAATACTGTAGGACTAAAATGTCCTTCCTTTAACTTGGCAGTGCTCTCTTGTATATGATGCTTAAGAAACGCCAGTAACTTATTCTTAGTGCAAAAGTAAGGATGCTTAAGATTCTGACTATGATATGGTGTATTTTTTAGCATTTATATAACGCAATGGTTTCCAATTGAAGCTATATCTAAACGTGCAAAACAATGGTTTTGGTATCAAGTCCTGCCAGCTCTGCTTTGATTGAAAATACTCTTTTATTACTCAGGATTTATACAACATGAACTAAGAACTTTTTAGGTGAGAATAAATGAATTTAATTAGTATATTAACAGATCCTGCACGATAAATTGTATATGGAATAACATTTTGGCTGATTAGAAAATTTGACATATCAAAATAAGTACTTTTTTCAGTAATTATAATTCAAAATATGAAACACTTGAATCTGCATAAAAGTAAATTTTTTTTTGTTATTTAGCATATCCATCAGGTTAAAAAAAAAACTATTTGACAACATTGACAATAAGTTTGTGACTGTGTTAATACGGAGTTAGTTTCTGAGATAAAAAACCTAACCTTTTTTAACTTCCTAGCACACATATGCTGAATATACAGCTCTATTTCGCTTAGCCAATTGAACACTGGTAATGAACAGTTTCGATAAATAAAATGTATATAAAATTGTAAGTATATATACACATTACTGTATTAACATGTTCAATTATTTGGGAAATTTTCGACATTTTGAGTAATCGCACGTCATTTGAAAACTTTTTGTAATTGATGTTTTAATTGAAAATATGTTTCTAAAAAGTCAACGTTTGCAGAAATATCTGGTGTACATGGGACAGCCTGTAGGTGTACCATGTACTCCTATACGTTCTCGATACTCACCGACTTTGAGAAGTTCTTAAACTTAGAACTGTGTCAAGCTGAAATTTCCTAGTAAATTTTTTTACCCATCTGAATTTTTTTTACTAGTTCAAATTCTATCAATTATGTCTGTGTCGTTGATAATTAAAATTGAACACACTTCTTCGAATCCAAGCTTATCACATTATTTTTCTATTATGCAATTTTTGATTAACATCCATCAACTAATTGAATTTTCTAAGTCATAATAAATGATTGCCTCGACAAAAATAATGATTGCATTCTGAAGTTGATAGTTGCATCGATTAATCTCTGGGAAATACTGTCATTAATTCCATGTTCAAAAAAATGCAATTAATGAATAATTCATCGATCCATAAAAAAATTCAGTCTGTAATCATGTTCAAGAGGGTATCCTAATTAATTCTTGGTAGCATTTTTTTGACATTATTATTCATGTCGCTAAGATTTTATGTAAGAAGTTTTATATAAATATTATGTGTTTTATACAATCAGAACCAAATGTCGTTAAATAACATGGCTTCGTGCATAGTTGGTTTCACGTTTTATGCACTCGAGACACCAAAAAAGTTTATTAAACCATGTTATCAATTAATATCACATGAGGATAGCTGCATCCTAAATATCACAAAATTAAAATGATAACCATCATTATGGAGTATTCGTTTTCTTTCTTTGCTTGTTAATGAAAATATCAAGTGACTCTTCGTAGACACTCCGCCAATTCATTTTCTCGATATTTTCTCATCGCTAGGCGAATAGATTATAGAAAAGTGGTTCTTAACCATTCGGTGCGAGATGATTTTTTTTTTTTTTTTTTACATTTTGACTGATTTTCAGAAAAACTGAAATGATGAGAAGAATAGAACTTTCCAATTCTTTGAAAAATAATAATGATACTGACAATTTAACACCTAGTTTGTAGAAATGTGTCATCCAAAATGCACATTGTAAAAGTTTCCTTTTTACCCAAATTATTTTGCGGTTTGTTTGCATTCGTACCTAGTGTTATTAGTATGTTGATCTGGTTGATAATGTGATGCCGTAAGTATGACTCAGGAGAACCGTCAACAATTTTATACAAGTGCTAAAAAATATTGTTGTTAAGGGTAGAATCAATAATCGAAGTTCAATTCAATGAGTCTTTTTCTCTTAAATGCTACTACTACTACTACTAAACCACGCATGTACCTCGTCCATATTCCTCTACGGAACCTCTAACGAATTTGTACATGTTGGAATGTGCGTGTACGTGTAATGAAACCTCACGTGAAGTTTGTTTTTGCGTAATGCTTGTTATGTGTAGTGCTCCATCTGCCACCAGTTTTTCTCTTAAATGCTGGAAAACGTTAAAAAAATTAATACATTTTAGTTTTCGAATTAAATAAACTATTTAAACCAAATACTAACCATAGGTCAAAAAAGGAATTAAAAAATATTTTAAAGGTTTTTTTAAAAAAATTATTATGTAATTTTTATTCATTGTGTAATTTATTATGAAATCATGTAATTTGTTTGTTATAATTAAGAGAACAAGAGACGTTTAAAATAAAAAATTTATTCTATGTTTTCAGAGCGAATGTTTTTAAAATCGTTAACACACATATAAAATGGATTTGGGTGAATCTAGTCAAATTATTTGGAACACGTTTGTTTGATGAATATTTTGAAAAACAACTGTGCAAAACTGAAATGAGCTAAATTTGTGTCCCCTGCGTTCCCAATTTCGATGAAATCCATTCATATTTTTTATCGTGCTTCCAAAGATATAAATATGCATTTATAAGCATGAATTTAAGGATTTATCGAACGGTATGTGAGAAAACAAAAATAAAGACTAAAATAATCGTTCCAAACGACAATTTATTTTTTGTTTTTTTAAACAAATAATTCATATTTTCAGCAGTAAATATTGATAGACTTAAAAATGGATGCTTAGTTATATCAAATAGATCATAAAAAACAAGTGCGTAGGATTTGAAGTAAATTGAATGAAATTCGGTTCGCAAGGGACATTTTGAATATCGGGTTGTGACGAAAAACAAACACAGAGAAAACTGGGAATGGAGATAATATTTCCCGTAGACAAACACGAATTTTTAATTATAAAAATCACTGAATAACTATCAAACGAATGTTAATGCGATTTTTGTTGAAAAATATTTTACGCAAATTATTTCGCTACTTTTTTGTGTGATAAAAGAATTTGATATTTTCCACGATTTGAACATCCCGTATCCCCTTAACGTAGTAAATTGCAGAAAATTAAATTTTTACAATTAGAAAACGCATTTCGCAATAGGTAGATCATATCGCACTCAGGGTGCGAGATAGATAAAAAGTTGAGAACCACTGGATTAGAAAATTGTTTGCTTCTTTGATATATCTGTTGTAGGAATTGTATCTCTCGTTTCGATTCATGTACATTTTGGAATTCGTTTACGTGCACATATTTCCGGATTTCGTGCACTGTAAATCTAATCTAAAAATAAAAAATGATATAGTATGTACATAAGATTATCAATCAAAAAATGGAAAATTAATGTATATATTTCAAAAGATGTGACTAATTCAATCTATGATCTCGCTCGAGCTTTCATTTTGTACTGTGTGTTGTGGATATTGTATAAATAAAAATATATCTGAAAATCACGTTACGTCTTTTGAAATTATTAGAAGTGGATATAATGTATGTAATGCGTAGGCCTTATACGAGGTTTTTTCAAAATGCATCCGACCATCATCTTTCTTGCGCGAACCACTAGCGTGAAGCTAGAGATGCGTGGTTTGGTGGACGTCCGTAGGGGTGATCTCGATGCGCATGCTTGAATGTTTTCCTGCCTGCAGAATCAGTCGCTGGCCGATCGCCGATGTGAAGTGTTGAGGTCGTCCATCGGTAGTGACAATACGCGATAAGGAACGCAAACGACAACAGCAACATTCAGTCCGTCACAGACAACTGTGTGCATGAATACTGCTTGCGACTTGTTTATCGCTTCCAGTGGACGACGGGCATGAATATTGTGAGTTTCGTTGGATTTTCGTTTTTCACAAAATGGCTGAAAAACTTGAACAATGCTAATGAATTATATTTTGTGTAAAATTTGATTTCCGAATGAAAACAATCCGCTAGATTCAACAGGCCTTCGTGGACGAAGCAATGGGCACCACACAAATAAATAAATGGTACAACTCAAGTGGTACAGCCTTAGAGGAGGTATAAGGTAATATATCTCCTCTAAGGATATGACCGCTTCAAAGATGGCTCACATCAGTGGAGAGACCACAGTCATATTGACTGTCTTGTTTGACTCCAGTGGCGTGGTCCATCACGAGTAGGCTTTAAACGGCACAGCCATCACACCAAAGAGTACTACCTAGAGATTCTGAATCGCCTTCGTGATGACACAAACTCTGAGACGCAAACGGCCGGACCTATGGGCTGCGTAGTCAACACACAGCTCCATTACGGTAACACCCCCGCCCATTCTTCACAATTAGTTCAGCGTTTCCTGGCTAAACACAAATGTACCTATGCTCCGACAGGCTCCCTACTCTGCCGACATGGCTCCATGTGAGTTCTCGCTCACTTACACTTCATTACTTATCGGTTGATCTGTTGGTGACTGACAGCTTCTGCAGGCAGGGAAAAATTCAAGCATGCTCATTAGGGTTGCGTACATACGTGCATCCAACCACATATTCCTAGGTTTATTGGTTTATTCGCAAAAAGTTATGGTTGAATACTTTTGAAGAAATATCGCAATAACACCAAAATGCAATACACCATCCACAAAATAACACCATTTAACTTTTGAATCGTTTTGGGTGCAGAAACATTTAATTGAGTAGATAAACTTTTGAATGGTGATTCTAAAAAAACAAAAATCATGGGACAAACTTTGAGAAATGATATAAGACCCCTAAACAAGTATTTTTGGCCGTAGAACGGGAGGTCAAATCGTAACAGCAAAGGCAGTAGAGGTTGTTTTTGGAAAGTGCACAACACAGCACTTCACCAAAAGTAAATATATTTTTCTGATGGATTTGCTGCAATAAGTGCAATGAACCATTGGAGGGTACAGTGTATTTTAATGTGGTAGGTGTTCTCGCCTGGGTACCGCAAATTCTACCACAAGCTATTATACCACTTCATATTATTTGGAGCAGCATAACCTATGGTTCTTTGCCCCAAAAAAAAAAACATAATAATGAACTCCAATCCAATCCGAAGGTGCATATGCACCCTCGAACGGTTGATAGCATATATCACAGATTGCCCGTCGCTGTGCGGTCGTATGGAATCGTGCTGGACTCTCGCCCTGAGGATCCAGGTTCGAACCCCGTTAACGGCACAGTGGTGGTCGAATGAAGTTGGTTATCTGCGGTATTCCAGCTTCGAGGCATGAATGCGAGCCGGTCTCCCATTTAAAAAATTCTCACCACAGAGAGCAAGCAGACCTGCAACACGATACAGACATAACATTAAAATTCAAGTATTTCCATCAAGCGAAACAAGCATTCACGAAACAAGCGCAACTCTACAGAATAGACACGTTAAAGCCACACATTCACTCAGAATACACATTCCGGGATGTGCTGATTCGTTAGAAATTCCGGAGAGGAATGTGTACGAGGTGCATGTCTTGTTAAGTAGTAGTAGTAGCTTTGTACGTGGGGAAAATATGATGTTTGTTTTTGTGCACTCTCTAAAAACAACCTTTACTGCCTTTGCTGTTAAGATTCGATCGCCCATTCTGTGACCAAAAAATGCTTGTTTAGGTCTCTTATATCACTTGATGTTTATTCCATGAATTTAGCACCCTGTAGATATAATATAAGCTTTCTTTTTTTTCTCATAAATTTATGGGAAAAAATGGTTCTCGGAAATTTTGGGGTGAGCTAATAATCGCACAAGAATGGGATAATAATTACGTATAGATGGGAATATAAATGGAATTACATGGCTAATTATATTTGTAAGATTTACATATTTTCAGTACTTGTGCTAGACATGGCAGCCCATGCAAAAAATTACTGCTTGTATCAGTGAATACAAGCATGTTCTTCACACAAATTATTGCTATGACACTTTTCTATGTGCGACAAACCGTTTTAGAATAGTATGAAAACTTTTTTGAGTTATGATCATATACGTGGAAAAATACACATTTCTCATTAAAAATAATTGCTATTCTCGATTCAAAAATCGTGTAACTCAAAAAGTTTTGAACGCATTGCTTAGTTTTTAGTTTATTGAAACAGTCAAAATTGTTCGAAATAAAGTGGAATACTTTCATAGAGATGTTTTGGAAAAATTCTTGAGATATTTTTCCGTGAAGGGAAAAAGCAAAAAAAAAAACCACATATCTTCAGAAAACGCGTTCAAAGACTTTACTTTCCAACTACGATCATTAGATTAATTTTACTTAATTGGCAATAACTTCGATTCTAGTTATTGTAAAGATGAAAATTAAGTGTTTTCGATTCTTTCCAATGAACAAATAAAAACAATTTCAAAAATTTTGACGAAATTCATCATTTGAAGAAGAGCGGTGCCCTAAAAATATAGTATAATTATGGTTTTACTAAAATCATGAGCAATATTTTTGAGAAAAAATAACAAAATATTCAGACTCGGTCTAGACACGAGGAATATTTTGAAATATTGTTATTTTCAAGATTTCTTTCCAGACGAACGTGTTTAAGTTATAGTTTGACTATTTTTTGAAGGAAAACTTGTTGAATTGCAGAAACGTATGCTATTCAGCGAGTTTCCCATTTCCGCAGAGGATTTTTTAACTTACGTATTTTGAATAAAACTTCCTCTCACAGAAGCACTCCTTTAGATATTTCACTGCTATTGAAATACAGTCAAACTCGGTTTTAACGATATAGAAGACTGGACGAAATTTTGTCGTTATATTCAGCGCTGAATATTCCCATAGGCTAAACAGTATTCAGCCAAGGACTCCAAGGTCTGCATAGGGCCTCAAAAATTTCAAACTTTCTTTTGGAGACATTGTTCAAAAACAATTGAGAAATCCAAACTTTAACACATAGGGAAATTTAGTGTCGCTGCTGTGTAAACACACAAAGGTGACGATTTGCCATCATTTGGAGTTGGACATATAATGTCAAACCTAAATTCGGCTTGGTTACATCCGAGACGTCGTTACAACGGAGGTTGACTTCTCAAAGATCTTTCAGGTATGCACAATATATAATCAGATACAATCAACTACTACGCACACACACAGCTAATATTTCATTATGATTAGGATGGCCATATTTTAAGCAGGAAGAAATCCGAGAACTTGGGATGTATTACAGGATGCCCCATTAATTCGTAAATAGTTTAAAAATTCATAAAAATTGAAGGAATTGACATTTTTTGAAAGCGAAAATAACATTTTCGTGGAAGGAGTTTTATTTGTACGGAAGAAAATAGTTTCATTTTTGGTCGATAGATAGTACTGCATGTGAGCAAATCACAGGAAATATGCAAATCACTGGGAAAAAGCAAATCAGAGTTCTATAGAATACAGTGTGTGCGATTAAAAGCGTAGTTCTGTATTTTCCATTTACTAGTGCTTACTTAAGGTTTTCGTTGTGATGTTGATATTGATGGAAAACGCACTATTGCTAAAGTTGTTTTACTTCAGCCACGAATCATCGGCTGCAGCTTTACGAACGTTTCGGACACAAAAGATATTAAGAAAATGGTTCAGTTCAGAATTCTGCGATTTGCTCTCTCGCAGTGTCCTCCCTCTATTGAAAAAAACGCGAACCTTTTTTCTGTATACACACAAACACCAAAGAAATTCCCCCCCCCCCCGGAAGATTAACTTTTTTGCACACCACATTGAAATACACCAGTTCCTTCAATTTTTATGATTTTTTTTTGAAAACCTACTCACGAATTTGTAGAATATCCTGTCAATACGGGGTATTACCGTTTCTTGTCGAAAAAATTTATCAATGGCAACAAACTGGCCAATTATTGCATATTGTCCTTGGCAGAAAATAAAGGGCTAATAAGTATAGTATAATAAGTATAATAAATTTCACGGGAAAAAAAAGTTGGACATGAAAAAAATGAAGTAAAATGGATATTAGGCCTATATATTTCATGAATTACGAAAATTATGTCCGTTTCCGATTTCAGTAAGATAATGAATTAAAGTAAGCTTCATTTAAAAAAAAACGGGACATTCTTAGAGGAATAATTTGTTTGGAAAACACCATTAAGAAAGCAAAAGCGTCGAAAAGTGTCAGTATATGGAAAGTCGTTGCATGTTATCGACGTGATAAGTAAGGATCATACCATTACTCTCTGTATGAGAATCGGATGGGATTGCGAATTTTGGACTTTATAGCCGAAGTGTTGTTACAGCCGAGGTCGTTACAACCGAGCTTGACTCAGGAACGACGACGGATACAACCTAGTGCCTAGAGATAAAGTTCCATTACAGAAATATAAACTAGTAATTCAACGCAGCCGTCGGTAATATACTTTCGCTTTGAATTATGACTTTCATTACATTAGATTGACTTTTACCAGAAAATAAAAATAATGATCGGAAAGTTTTTAAAAGTAACAAATTGCAAAAAACAGCTCAAAATAAACGAAATCAATTCTTTTTACGGCAAAATTTCTGGCATTATCCCTAGTCGTAAATTCACGCAGAATAGATTAACTTCTGTCAGACATTATTTCCTTGGTCTGCCTTTTCGTAACTATTACATCACTGTAATGAGTTTGGAGTATTTTTCACAGAGAATATATGAAATAATATTTGAAAAAAATGGCATATTTGCAGTTCGGAAAATTTCATTTACATCAGAATTCTATATCTATTTCAGAGAAATAAGTAAAGTCATTTCACTCTTTGCGAAATAAGAAATATGAAAAACTGATCCGAGAGAAAGATCAATTACAAAAAAATCGGGAAATCTTGAACTGTAATCCGATATTTTTAGAGCGAAACGATTGCTCTAATGTTTCAGCCATATTTCATTTACTAACATAACTGCTAGCGTATCTATTGATTTTCATTTTTCTGTTTTTTGAATGTAATATTAGAAAAATCCTGAACAAAAAATTTTTACCGTAATTTAAAAATTTAACTATATTCCGCTGACATATAATGAAGGTTTTCAACTATACAGCACGGGCTAAAGTTTCCGTTTTGATTTGACATTCGTAGGCGTTTGGAAATTTATTTCTTATAATTTCGTCACAAAATTTGACATTGCAATCTTATTCGTTTTAGAAATCAAAGTGCTGCTTGTTAAGTTTAAGAAAGTTTTGATATGACTTCTATGGTAAATATGAACTATATATATAGGCGGCTTTTTTTTCAGTTTTCAGATAAAAATTACGTTTTAAGATTTTTAAAATTAAATTTATATATTTTATCATATTTTGCATCAAATTATGAATCAAATTTTTCATCATGCGAGTCTTTGAGAATTTTTTAATTATTTCCATGAAATTATTTTAAAAATTACTGTATTAAGTAATTTATTTAAATTTTTTTCAAAATTTTTCAAATACTTTTGGTTTGATTATATCACAAGAATTTCTGAGACGAAAATTCAGAATATTTCTTTCCAGTTTTTATATAATTAATTTTTGGTGTATGTAAGTCAATTTCAATTTATTAATATGTTCGGTGAATGATAACAATACATTAGGTTAATAAAAACCACGAAGGAGACACCAAGATCCCATACTGGTTGTTACAATGAAGTTAATTCAATAACATCTCAATTACCATACAATGTTAAATATAAAGTCACTATGTAGTAATTTTTGGGAGTGAAAACAAAAAATTATTTGAAAAACATCAAAATAGGAAGTGGGGTTAGGGGAGAAATGCGATTGCACAAACAAATATATTGCATAAAATATAAATATTCACATATAATAATGCAATAATGCAACGGTCAAAGGAGGGTGCTTTAGTGATTATAAAAAAATCTAAAGCAGCATATGTATTCAGTTTTATAATTACATTGTGATTTTCAAACTACTCAACTAATGCAGTGCAAGAAAATAAAAATTAAAAAGAAATTCAAATGAACATTTCTAACTTTCTAAATTTTTTTACGATCAATTTTTTCGATATTTTTCATCAATTCAGTTTCATGAATTTTTTTCCACTTTTGTAGAATCACAGACTAGAAAAATCTCGGGAAATATTTTCTAAGTCATTTTTTTAGTCTAGAATTATTTTAAATTGTTTGTATTTTTTTCAACTTTTCACTTGATTTACTTCTTACCATAACAGTTGGAATAATGTTTATTGAGAATTTCTTCACAATGTTGTGAAAATATAAAGGACTTCAATATATTGCTAAGTATATGTGTACATATATATATTTATTTATTTATTTACACACATATATGTGTGTGTGCGCTTGGGCGTGTTACTGCCAAAGCCCAAAATTGGCAATTCGCAACGGGAAAGGCCACTTTGCAAAGTGGTCGATGATCCCAGGTGAAAGTCTGATAACAAAAATCATGATTCATCGTCCAGTTTGATTGTTTTTTCGTAATAATTATGTCCACGTTAGTTATGGCAACCTATCAAACCACAGTCCCGACGCGGTAATAGTTTTTTTCCTCCAAAATTTTTCCGAAAAACCAACTATGTTTATATATTACTATTTTTATAGTTTTTATTTTTCGTCACATGGAGCTAATTCAATGTGGCTGCTATATATAGACATGTATCACGTGTTTGCGATAAAAAAAAAATGGATTTGACTCTACACTGGGCCGTTTTACATCAGCACATCGCGTTTTGGCCAGGTATCTCTGGACACCTCACGAATGGCCGGAAATCTCATACCAAAGTTCGATGTGCTGATTCGTTCCAGTAGGCAACAAAATCTGTGGGAATGCGAAAGTGGTAATTGTGTAGTATGTCAATTAACGTACCCGTGACGTAGTCCATTCGATCCTATGTATATTGAATTGTTCAGTTGATTGCTTTTTCACATTGCTGCAGTAATATGTTTTTTTAGTTTGTTTTATTTTCAAGTTTCGTGATGAATCTGATGGCAAAAGCATCAGACAGAGTAAAATGGAAAAATTCAAAGACCTTCATGCAGCAATGGATTGAAAGTGGTTAAAGAAGATGATGATTTAAAAAAATTAATAGTTATTTTATATTTTTAACATATTTTATTTTGCGAAGATCTTTCAGAATTAATTTTCCTTCTTATTAAAGAATGCAATAAATGAAAATATAAAATTTTTCTTTTCTAGATTTTGGTAAGTCAGACATATTCCCAGCAGTAAGACCAAACAATTTTTTTTCCGGCCTATTCCGTAAAAACTAATTAAAGATTTTTTTTTAAAATTTAATCCAGGAAACCCCTGAAATCTGAACATCTTTTTTTTTTTAATTCTGTTAAAATTGTGTTTCGACTAAATTCAAGACGTGAGAGAAGGAGATAATTGGTTTTTCGTCAATCTTAATTTGCTGGTTACACTCCTTAAAATTTCCGCACGAATGGAGTGTCCGCATTCTTTCCAAGAAATCTTCATTAAGTTTTGTTCATACAGTTTGCTTGAAGTTACTTGAATCTAATCTAAAATCTGCTATTAATCTTGTTATCGGGCGCTTGCCCTCCGCCCCTGCAATGAGTCACTACGTAATTACATTCCAGTATTAACAGTAAAAGTTGAACTAATGAAATGATAGCGATACAGAGACCGATTGAAAATTCAGAACACACACACACACACGCACGTCTACTTGACAAATAATTTCTCTTCATTGTATTGGCAGCTTGTGACAGCTGCCCGTATTTGAAAGTTTCCAATCAAAAAGCTACATCTATTGAACACATACCTATCTAAGGTATGTAGAAGTAAAACAAGAAGATTCAGAATTCATCGGGAGAACATTAATACGAGAATGCTTGAAATTTTTTTTTCTAACCCCCTCCACTACAACTGAATACAGTGGACTGAAATACAGTGGGACTTTGGCTATCGAGCATAGTTCGTTCCGTTAACGTGCATGTTATCCGAATCACTGCTATTTATCGAATCAAACTTTCCCATAGGAAATAATGGAAAAATGAATGAGATTCATCCCACAATTATTTATTCACATAAAAATAATGATATAAAACGGAATTCCATCAATGATACACACAATAATAATACACAACAAATAATACAGTAAAATAATCTCATAATGAAATAATGCAATAAGTAATACAGTACAATAATCTCATAATGAAATAATGCAATAAATAATACAGTACAATAATCTCATAATGAAATAATGCAATAAATAATACAGTACAATAATCTCATAATGAAATAATGCAATAAATAATACAGTACAATAATCCCATAATGAAATAATGCAATAAATAATACAGTACAATAATCTCATAATGAAATAATGCAATAAATAATACAGTACAATAATCTCATAATGAAATAATGCAATAAGTAATACAGTACAATAATCTCATAATGAAATAATGCAATAAATAATACAGTACAATAATCTCATAATGAAATAATGCAATAAATAATACAGTACAATAATCCCATAATGAAATAATGCAATAAATAATACAGTACAATAATCTCATAATGAAATAATGCAATAAATAATACAGTACAATAATCTCATAATGAAATAATGCAATAAGTAATACAGTACAATAATCTCATAATGAAATAATGCAATAAATAATACAGTACAATAATCTCATAATGAAATAATGCAATAAATAATACAGTACAATAATCTCATAATGAAATAATGCAATAAATAATACAGTACAATAATCCCATAATGAAATAATGCAATAAATAATACAGTACAATAATCTCATAATGAAATAATGCAATAAATAATACAGTACAATAATCTCATAATGAAATAATGCAATAAATAATACAGTACAATAATCTCATAATGAAATAATGCAATAAATAATACAGTACAATAATCTCATAATGAAATAATGCAATAAATAATACAGTACAATAATCCCATAATGAAATAATGCAATACCACCATGAATACACATAGATTACAATAATAACTATAATATTCACAGCCTAAATTTACATACTCTAAACGGTGAGAGAGAGGAGGAGGATTTAAGGAAATTTACGGACTCCGCAAACTTGGGTTCTTTTTTAAAGTCAAAAGAATATCTAATGACACTAACTTTTGCCCCCTTTTTAGAATTTTGAAGAAATGGAAAATAAAATTATCGTTGGCTAGATTATTGCTCGCACACGGCTGAAGCTTGACTTGGGTGGTTCGTTTCCACAAACTTTTGCGAAGATTCCCTTCACAATCTATACATGTCTCTAAGCTCATTTGAAGTGAACTATTCCTCCTAATTCCTCCTCTTCAGACGAAATCCCGTTCATAAGCTCTTGCTGATACAGAATATCCGAGAAACACGTGGTAGAATAATATACACGGATGTTCCCAAAACAACAGAGCGAGTGATAGCAGCTGACAGCATATTCAGCGACAACGAAGAAAGAGACGTGGTTACAATATATCGTATTGTACGCACTGACTCTCGTAGGTGTGCGCGTTGTGAGGTACACCTGAACGGAGACTGTAGAGAAGAATATTACCCACAGTACGCGTGTGAATGAAAGCGAAAAACCATCGAGTGAGTTGTGATCACGCGGAACTAAACAAACAAAGCGCATAATTTTTGCTCCCAATGCGAACCATTTCTCGTACATCGGAACATTTTTTTTTTTTTTTTCAAAATTTTTGCTCGGTAATCGAAATTCCTCTGCACCTAAAATTTTTGAAACAGGGCATGATGAGAGACCTGTGAAATTAATGAGATGTCACAAATTTCATAGGGCTTAGAGTAAGAAGAAAGCACGCCCAACGTCACATCTTTAATGTTCAAGATATATCAAAAATGGCAATTAGACGTTCTAGTGTGAAGAAGGGATAGGACACACATTTAAACAAGTGATTTGCCTCGTACAATACATAATTGTAATGCAAGCGATGAACAAGCGGCTACATGGCACTGCCATTGAACGCATAAACTGCTGGTTCTGTCATTTATCGATTTATCTTCGTTTTTATCGTGAATTGCAGAAAGGATGCTATAGTTTCATGAATTAGGAAAATGCAGACATGCACGTCATGTGTGGTGCTACGGGCGTTAAAGCTCTGGTAGCAAAAAAACTGTACCAGAATACCAGATGTGTTTTCCAACGAGACACGCGTCACATTGAGAAACATTTGCACAGTTGCATTGCTGTCTGTCAGAACGGGCTATCTTGTCAGCGGCATGCAGGATGTAGGGGAATTTTTTAGGAGCGTGAGAACACCATAAGAAGAATATTTCGTGCAGAAGACACCTGTTAATAGGTCAAACGTTTTTCGATGTTTCACGCGTCTTGTCGGAAAGCACTCTTGGCACTCTTTGGGTCTCCCGTTCATAGAACATTTTATGAAATACATGTCCGCCTTCTGATTCTTAAAAACAGCCATGACATTGAAGCTCCGTTTACATATACAATATAGTGGCAGCATTAAAGTTCTGGCAGAGAGGTAGTTCTGTTCTAAAAGTGGAGGACAATGATTGCCTCCTCTTTTTTTTCACGAAACTTTGAGGGTTGTAACCTCCTTTCCCATAATTCTTTGCGTGCTCGAACCTCTGACGACTTTAGTAAATTGTAGTTGAAATGCCGCTCGCTGTAAACGGGTTTTAGCGAAAATTCCTGAAATCCGCATTGAACAGGTTTTTTGTCCATTTCCTATGTAAACGGATCTTGAGTACTTTAGGCGTTCAATGACAGCACCATCATACGGTTGATCGATTGATCCCGCGATGGTCGTGTGTGTGCATCGTGAGGATCCAGGTTTGAACCTCGTTGTCAGCACAGTGATTATTAACTGAACTTGATTTTCTGCGGTTTTCCAGCTTCAGTCGTGAATGCGAGCCGGTCATAAATTTTAAAAGTTCTCTCCGTCGAGAGCAAGCAGTCCTTAAACATGATACCTAATTAATAAAATGAAAATTAGAGCATTTCCCCCATGTTCACTTCAGAATATTGAATGCGGATGGCAGAACCAGAAAAATTACGAAACAAACAAAATTCTGACAACATAAATGCGTTAGAGGCCACGCATACCTTCAACACATGCATTCCGGTATGTATCGATTCGTTATAAATTTCGCAGAGGAATGTGTACGAGGTACATGTACGGTATAGTAGTAGTAGTAGTAATTGTAACCGCTTGACTTACGACCACGCATTGCGAGATGAAAACTAATTGTTCAGATGTGTTCTATCGTTCTTTACGGTTTTCCCCATCGAATGTGCTGTATAAATACAGCCACTCTTACGGTGCTTACTTCACTTGGATCAAAAACATGTGTTTCACACATGTGATTTCCTACAATAACCATGGAATTTTGTGTATTTCTTACAGCACAGACCATGAAAGTCACGGTCAAAGATCTCAAACCCCGTATTATTTCTTTTCTTCTTGGAATATACTGTATTCTTAGGAATAAGAATTCTATACTTTTCTCTTGAAGGAGAAAAAATAAATCATTATACTGACTCTGTTTGATCAGTCGCTGGTGGGTCCGTAACAGACAACATGTTTCAATATAAAAGCACCGCGTAATTAAATACGGGTTTTGCTGATATGGCCAGATGCCAGGAGGAATACAAAACGGCGGTGGACAAAAATAACCGTAAATCCATCATGAAGTATCCCATAGGATACTCATGATTCTTGTCTGAATAAATACATTCTATAAAACATTATGTACTGATATATACAGAGTACAAAAAAGTCAGCATCTAGCCCGAATATAATATAACGAATATAAATTTCTTAACAACAAGCGCCATACCCATGAAACATTCTTGATCTGAATCTGAGCATTCCAAGGTACATTACAAGTTCCTAAAGCACTTTATAACTACTAAAACGTCCCACCATCTGCGTATTTCCGCAGGACAATGAGCACATTAAGTGCAACGGGTCACTCTCTCATAAATCACTTAAACACATATGCTATGACATATAATTAGTTGGCATCAGTTATCATGAATGTATGATATCCATCAGTTCCTGTGGAGGTGGCCGATACCTCTCGGGTAAAGATGTACAGGGTGCTTCAAAAAGAATCACCGGATTTGAAATGCGTATACAGTCGAATCCCGTTTTAACGAATACCGTTATAGCGAAAATCTCGTTTTAACGAACACTTTTCTAATCTCCCAAATAAGTTTACATAGGAACTAGTTAGGTAACCTGGAATTCCTTTATAACGAAATTTCGCTTTAACGAAGTGATTCCTCCGGTCTCTTGGCGTTCGTTATAACGGGGTTCGACTGTATTACGAAAAATATTCAACAAACATACACTAAAGGTTAATTTTATATTACATGGCTCATCAAAGTTTTTTTACAAACCGTTCTCAATATGTCCTCCTTGGGATGCACAGCATATGTCTATATACGGTAGTCAAATTCATCCCAAACTTTTGCGAGCATATTTGCTTCCACGGCTGCTGTCATGCGTATCTTCAGTTCGACTAATATAGCTGGAAGGGGAGGCAAATAAACGAGGTCTTTTATAAACCCCACAAGAAGAAATCGCACACTGTGAGGTCCGACGATCTTGGAGGCCAGTGATATTCAACTGAATAGTCCGGTCCCGTAAGGCCGATGGATCGTTTAGGAATGTGATTGTTCAAAAGTTCTCGAAGGTCCAAGCTCTAGTGTGTTGGTGCCCCGTCCTGCTGGTAAATGAAGTCATCCGAATCGGTTTCTAACTGTGGGAAAAGCCAGTCTTGACAAACACTGGCAACCGAAGGAAGAACGTTAGTGCTACCTGTCGGCAACTGCGTGAAACTCGTGATTTCCCTCTTTCTACTTATACATTATTCGATCAAAACATATTAAAAGCCGAATAGTTATATTTATTTAAAAATCAGATGATTCTTTTTGAAGCACCCTATACATCCTTTCAGTTTAATGATAGATGGCATCTAGAACCGATATACATAGTTACAGATATTAGTCAAGATTTTTTTTTTTCCTTGCTTTTGTGCACAAATCCTCCCGTTTGGGCTCTCGCACTCTTTCTGTACTTTTATGCATTTCATTTTGTTACAGCTATTAAGGCTGGCTGCAAATCCTCACTGGATGATGCTCCAGGACCGTGATCGATCGTGAATGGGTTTGTTGCCTCTTTGTGTAACAGGTGGTGCATTTAAAATGATTGGACTAATGAGTATTGCTTTTACAGTAGAGTATTAACTTAAATATTCCTCAGAATAAAAAATAACAGCGCAGTGCCATTTCAAACCAGCGTAGGCACATCTAGGTTGTAGCAGCTAAGGGGCCGTTCAACTATTACGTCATCATCCATGGGCGGGGGAGGGGGTTTCCGATTTGCTGACTTTTGATGACAAGGAGGGGGGGGTTGGATAATGCTTACGTCATCAACCACCCTTTATGAAAATATGAGTTAGGATTCAGAGGGGCAGAGCTGATGACGAAATTTTGCTGACAAGGGGGTGGGGGAGGGGGTCAAAAATGGCAAAAAATTTGCTTACGCAATATTTGAACGGCCCCTAACACTTAAACGGGATCACATTACTCGTTCTCGGATCGAAAATACGGGACAAACAAGTACCCCAAAAGAGATTTTTAAGACATCTGCGCACTCCTTTAAATTACTGGGCAATCCCGGTCATCTAGAAATTCTACATCAACAACATCAATGTAGAAACGTTTAGATTCGAAAAAAAGAATGTGCAATCAAAACCCCAAAAAAAAAATTCATTTCTTTTCATTGTATTTTTGTTGAACTGTTCGAATCATAAAATACACACACACAATTGACTGCCTTATATGCCGTTTAGAGGTTGAACATTTTTTTTTTTTCCGAATGTCAACCCATCACATTTCACGCCACTCGAATATTCCGGGGAGAAAAATTATCTTCATTTCCACAAAAGCTAAGACCCTTAATTAATCATGCAAGGCATCACGAAAGAAAAAAAGTAACAAAGAAAAATTAATGGTGTTTAATCTTCACAGAACCAACTTTCGTCGACTTATTCGGCGAAATCAACGCCCGTTGAGACACGCAATCGCGTACACGAAAATGTAATTCCAAGTCCCGGAAAGTCGCCAGATGGCAAGCTTAGTCATTTTACTCGGGTTTCAGCCATTCTCAGCGGCCTTCATTTTTATGCGCCTTTCTTTTTTTTTGCAAAGAGTTATAGAACTTTTTTTATAGGAAATACAGTATGAGTATTTATGCTTAGAAAAATATTATGACTACATATTGAAAATCTCATTAATCGATCATTTCGTATTATAAGAGTCGATAACTCTGTTCAATGCTAAACTAAAATCATATATGATTTTAATGCATTTAAAATACATTCAAAAATTGTTCTTCTTTGGTTAACGATTTCTCCAGCGCTCCATATTTCTCAAATATTTGGAACTCAATTTTTAAAATTCCCCCTTCCACTCCATCATCGATACACCCCATCTAAAAATCGTAATCGTATCATCATCACTATCAAGTCGTCTGGTACTCTGTGCCGCCGTTATCATCATCACCATTACCTGAATTCTCGTATCAACTACGTGTTTTGTTCGAGCGAGTAGTCTGCTATATAAAAGACTATTTAGGGGTCATTCAAGTATTACGTCAGCATCGAGGGGGGTTTCGGATTTGCTGACTTTTGATGACAAGGGGGGGGGGGGAGTGGGGTTTGAAGGTTGCTTACGTCATCAACTACTCCTTTCTTAAGATATGAAATATTCTAAGTTGCTGACGAGATTTTACTCACAAGGGGGGGGGGTGAAAAATGGCTGAAAATCTGCTTACGTAATACTATAATGGCCCCTTACCACTGAAAAGAAAAGGCTGTATAAGCCTCGAAACAGCTGTTTGGAGTCTCATTTTCTCATTTTTGAGTTATAATCGTTGGCTTTCATCTTTCTATAAAAGCATTGAACGGTTGAACGAGGTTTCTAGCTGTAAGCTCATCTGATAGCTACTGCAAAATAGCTAGGCCGATTCGAAACATTAATGCGCTAAGCAAATTAGTCTAAAATAGGGAATAATAGAAAATTATTTCGTCCTTTGTAGGTGAGTAAAATACTATGGATTCAGCAGAATGAAGTTAGACGGTGGGGAGTTTTAACATGAAATATCATAGGAACCTGAAAGCCATAGTTGGTGATTCCGGGCTTCCAATGGGCAGTTATAACCCATCAAACCTCCTTCATCATTACTCTGTCGATTCATGTAGCAGTAGTGCGATTCGTCATATCGGTTTATATACATTAAGGGGGTGAAAACGTAGATTCAACTGACACCCTACTGACACACCACTACAACTGGCTGGGATTACACTATAAAAGTTTGATGAAAGTAATTTTATAAAACTTGTAAAATGGCACCAATAAGATTATCAGTTTCATTTGCTCGAATGTAACCTATGAACTTTATTGGTTGAATTTTTTGAGTTTTATACAAGGGATTTTATCAAACTTTTATAGTGTAATACCGGCCTAAGGGGCTCAAATCATACGATCAAAATTTTAAATGCTGAAATATGTTTCTTCGTTCTGAGTAAATATACAGGGTGTCCTTTAAATTCGTAAATATTTAAAAATAATAAAATTTGAAGGAAATCGTGCACTCGAATGCAGTTTCCGAAGAAGTTATTCTCACAAAGTGGAACTTGTTTTTTGTTTTTGGTAAAAGTTTTTTTTTGTTTCAAATTTTTATTGATAGAGGATGCTGCAAATCACTGAAAACACGCAAATCAGAGTCCCATAAAACGCAGGGTGTACGATTAACAGTTTATTTCTGAACTTTTCCTGTTATTGGTGCTCATTTTTGGATTGCCCTGACTGACTCTTTAGGTTTAGAGGTAGGTTAAGGTAGAATAAGGTTTTCATAGAGTGATGTTGACATTGGTGGACAAAGCGATATTGGTGATAGATAGATAGATAGATAGATAGATAGAACCGCTCACAACTCCGGACTGATGGAAAACACCTTACTTCCGTTACCTCAAAAGAGGCAGAGTTGCGTCGGTAAAGTTATCAAAGATTTATAGTGATGGCTCCCCTTGCCCCGTGCTCGCAAGTATCGAATCACTCGCGTCGTTCTACCCGTGAAGACAGCCATCAAGTCAATTTAACGTAAAAGCCATTTGACTAAAATGGACAGCTGAACCCAATGACTAGGGAGAAAAATTGCACGCGTGCAAAGTGGTACATAAGGGCTGGAGACCGCAGCCTGGGATTTCAAAAGAAGTGAGGAGAAAACTTGTGTGGCAAGTAAGAAGATGAAGTTGGCATGTTGAGGTCGAAGATTCGAATGATCTAAATACACGATACATACAAAATACGCACAATGCCTCCACTGAACGGGAAACGAGGAAACAAAGCCTTCATCCACAGTGTTGGGCAGTTTTGTTCCCCTTTCCTTTTACGGAATATAAGCGGGGATACTGGCCACTATACTACTGAGGATATATATGATGTTGGTGAAATTGGGTCTCAGCCACGAAATTACTGGCTAAATTTTTATGAACGTTTCGAACACAGAAGTGATTGGAAAAAGGTTCAGGTCCAATCACTTCCACCGCATCATTTAAAGCGCTCTATGTTGACAAAAATTGAACTTCTTTTGTACCAAAAACCCTTCGTTAAAATAACTTTTTTGAAATCGCAATCAAATGTAGCAATTTATTCAGTTATTATGCATTATTTTTTTAACTATTTACTAATTTATGCGATACCCTGCACAAATACCAATGCCTTTCACGTTTTTCATCCTGAAAATCTGTGAAAGAATATATAAATGAAATTTCTCTCCGTAATCTCATTGGATTACGTTCTGTTTTGTTGCACATCCTAAACTATACATGAAATATATCTTGATAGTTAATCAATGTAAAGAAAAAACTGGGATACAGAAAGCGTTTATTATATTCTTTTGTCCAATGTCCCTTTATATTGATTTTCTTTTCTCACCGTAATATACTACTATTATTCCAATACTTTTTATTGACTTGATAAATGTAGGTATAGTATATTCACATGTTCAATTTTTCCCATTAATATTCTTTGTCATTTTCTCTCCAGTTATGTGTATATTATCCCTTTTTTTTCTATCAATATCTGCATATTTCATTTTTTTAAGTATGTTTTTTATACATATCTAGTGTATAGTATTTCATTCGTGTGTTCTTACTTATGTAGGCATTTTATGGAGGAAGTATTCGAAATTTTCTTGGCATTTTTAAGAAGTCGTTCTCCGTTATGTACTGTATCTATTCATTGAAGTAGTTATTTTATTTTGTTATAAATATAGAGCATTTCGCTTGAGTGGAAGACAACGGTAAGTCCGAAATGATATCTTAACAATGTCACAAATTGGAAAACTAATTATAACGAATTTCCAAGGTGGAGAATTTGTTAGAATGATTGAATTGATGCTACCGGCCTTAAAATTTGATGTAATTTAGGAAAAAAATTACCTTTAAAAAAAAATTATGTGTTTTCGAATTGAATGTGTACGTCCAACAGCCCTAGCGTAATTGGTATTTTCATCGGTAATTTCCGAATTCCTACGTTCGAATCCATCATTTTTGCAATATCATTCACCGTAGACACTTGACATTCATTTTTTTATGGGCATCTTTTTTCAGACATATCGTTACACATTTTGCTTGTTGTGGTCTTTCTGTTCGTATTTGTATCATTTATTATCATTATTTTTTTTGAAAATGTTTCATGTTCTAATATAATTTGTAAACACATAGCTTTCGTGTTCCAAACATCGATAAAAATACCAAAACCAATATTTTTTATTAATAAAAATAATTGTTCTCCTTCTATATTCATTATGATAATTTTTGCAACTCCTCCGAAGGAGTTTTGAAGTTCCTCCGAAAAAGGAGTCAGCAACATAATTATTTCAGAGACAAATAATTTTGATCAACCTGATTTATTCATCAGAAACACTAAAAATTCTCCATAGTAACGTAAGGAAATTTTATTGGTTATTGAATATGAACTTTTTTACGCCACTTTAAAGCTTATCCACAATGACGTGTCTTCATGATAAGGAATACACCTGAAGTTCTTATTATTCAACGTTTCATAATTGAGTCAATTTTTTTGGTAAGAGAATGCATTTTGTTCTTGTTTCACATGACGGTGCACGAAGAAGATTTTATACAAAAAAATGACATATATCACTCGGCTTCCGGATAAAAAATTAATTTGTGCAATAGTGTTTTTTTTCTTACATGAGTGATTTCTAGTATGGTATTCGACAATGTTTGAAATATTTTTTCCTCTTAATAAGTTTCCTCTTACGGTATGAACATAGTTCATGTTGGTTTCTGATTCTGCGAGTCGGTGTCTTTACGGATTGATTAAAAAAACTTGAAATTCAGGTTTTTCAATGTACATATTGAAACGGGTATAGAAACCGAATGTTATCAGATATTATATCATCGGTAATTAATCATTTTAAGATACAAATGAGAATTCCTTTTTTTTTGTGTAAAAGTGTTTTTTTTCTTCAAATTTTAGATTTTAGTTATATTATTAAAAATACTGTGATCTATTAGTTATGTGGCTGTAAAAAAAGAAAAAAAAGTGATCCACTTGCTGTAGAAGTCCATAACAATTCGTTCAAAAATCTCAGAAAAAAGCAAACATTAAGTTTTTGCTGTTTATGAGATCTTCGTCGTACACGGTGAACAAGAAGTCCTTTTGACACATTTTAAAAATTCATATCAAATTAAAGAACATAAAAATGCGCAGTTTGCACAAGGCTGCAACTAGATGCTTGGTCACCCGGGGCAAGTGCGCATTTTGGCGCCTCCTTGTAATGCTAAAGGAGAGGTTTGAGAATAAAATTTGCGCCTCCTCTGGTCCAGCGCCCGGGACACGGGACCTGCCTGCTCTCCCTTAGTTGCGGCCCTGAGTTCTCATTAAAATACTAATCATGCCCTGTAATTTATTTTATTTTAATATTTTATTTTATAAATTAAAAAAAAACTCAAATTTCACTCACAGGTGGTGCAGTAAAATGAAAAACTCGACATAACGCATAAAATGCAACACAGACAGTGCGTAATTATGTTATTAATGTTAATGGCAATTTATGTTACATAAAAACTACTACCATATTTCAACATGAGCACCCGTTTAGATGTAGCTCGAGCTAAAAAGGGCGTTCATAATGGAATGGATTCATGTAACACAAAAATTGTCATAAACATAAATCATGCACTACTTTTGTGGCATTTTATACGCTACGTCGAGTTTTTAGTTTTACGTCGCCAACTGCGAGCGAAATTTCTCACATGAGTATTGACGAACTAAACACATGGTTTCCTCAGCAAATGCGAGCTGCAGACGCAGAACTTACGTAAACGGCACGAACGGGTGTGCTTGTAATTAAATATTTTATATATATATTTCAATCGAATGAGATTACTAAGAATTCGAAAGCATTACACTTTCAAAGCCTGACAAGATTCCGTTAATTGCCGACCCGTGACATATATATAATCGCACATTCATGAAATTTTGATTCAACTCAATATTCATGAAGTCAATGGTGAAATGATCACGGGAAAATATCTTTGTCTCACACCAAGGTCTTTAATGCATTTAAAGGTTATTCAATGCATTGGTATCGGCTGACATTGACAGAGAGAGAAATCCCATCTCAATCAATTTCTATATTATTCCTTTCCATGCATCTAAAATATTACCTGCGGCTTACGTGCTTTAATTTCTAGTAACTTGTTAATGTTTCGGAATACCTTCTACATACTGCGAATGAAAGGAGAAAGAAAAAAGACATGAAGGGCACCCGATGTGATGAATCAAACTTAGTAACCGCATAAGTGGTAACATTAATAAGTGAATATCCGCTACTGCCAAACAGAAATGTCTCCTGGAAATTTGCCATCTTCGAGTAAGTAGCCAGGCTACTTTTGACTAATTCGTTTGGCCATAATTAAAGTGGTTTGCAGTCATGCGTCAAAAACATTTAATTGCTTTCTGAAATGTCGCGATCGCTGTATTTCTGAGTTCGTTGTTAATTAGTCAACCGTTAGCCGATCAAAATAAGAATGTTGATTAACCAAAGATAAGTTAGCCGCAGAGAGAAGCCAGCTATATATTATTATTTCTTCTGGATTGTTTGTTTGTTTTTCGTATGTAATCCTTTCAAAATTGTACTTTTCTTTGCTTTCTGGGAGAAATGTTCGAGCTGCATCAAGCATATGTTTACCACGAGATAATTTCCTAATTTTCAACTCGCTTGTGGATGGTTCCGTTCAGTTACATAAAAATACTCTTTAGGCAGGGGCGGCCCGAGCTAACCTGCCGTCCGGGTGCAAAGCCTCATATGCCACCCCTAGTGGAAAGTTGACAGGGCTTCACTAGGGTCGAAAGCAGATCCCTTCAGCCTGGGAACTTCGGGATCAGCATGATGTTTTTATCCGTCGATAGCCGCTCATTGTTATCCAAAATATAATTGACCATACGTCCCGCTTTCAAAGTAGATGTCCCATTTTTTTGTGTTCAAAGATGTTTTACTGTTCTTAATAATTATGCCTGATAATTTTTCCCAAATAACCGTTCGTATTGATGAGCCATTATATTTTCCTTAATTTTGGGTTGATTTTTCAAATTAATCTGAAATCTCCTACATAGACGTGAACCTTGCCCACGCCGCAACTTGACAGGGCAGAAACTAAGGGAACGAGAGGGGGTTACTGGTGCTTCAGGCGTTGAACAAATGAGAACCCAATTTTTTTTCTTTGTCCTTATTTGACCACTCCTGAAAAATTAGCGGGTAGGGTCACCAAAATGCACGATTGCCCCGCGTGGGTCTATTCTTGTTTCTATCACTGCCCGCGACCTTGTCTGTCTCCCTCATGTTTTCTCACATTAGATATGGGGAGGTAGCTCAAAATACTCTCAATTGTCGCCATTGTTCACTGTATGACCTTTACAGCAGTGAAATACAGACACCCACATTTCAATCAGGGCATACACTAGCAACGAGGGTGAAAGGGGATGCGATCTGTATTTCACTGCTGTAAAGGGCATACAGTGAGCAATGGCGACAATTGAGAGGGTAGTTTGGCGAAACAGTTTATATATAATGCATTTATTTTTTTTAATATAATATTATTCTTTTTATTAATAGTCAGAGTGTGTTGTTTCAAAATGAGCTGACACACATTCTTTAAAACGCGATATTTTAAAATCATTGGTGTTAGAAAAAGATTGATTCTGATATAAAATTTGTAGAGAGGGCCACAAAATTTATATTCACTGGTTTAAAATTTTATTCACAGATGGCGATTTAAAATAACATCAGGTGAGTGCATTCTTGAGATATTCTCCCAGTGTTATCCATAAAAATAAGAGTAATTTCGCACATATTTCAGGGGAATTTTTTTATGAAATAAAGATAAATAACTCTATTAAAAAAATACCTAGAATTAGGAGGAGTATTTTCAATCCTCAATGAAATTTGGAGAAAAGTAAAATTCAATCTCGATGCGTGAATCAGACATCTAGATGCATATTTGCCAACAGTGGTCCTCCTTGAGTCGAATAACCCAATTGTAGAAAGAAATGAGTAATTATTTTCTAAGAATTGACTGCTAGAATTACTATATACAATTGATAAATTACGATTGGTGGAAAACATCGTTTTCCAAACGCAGAATACTCATTTTCACAATTCAAATACTAGTTCCCAACACTAAAATATTTATGACAATTATCCTGCGTAACTGAATCAAAGTAGAACATTGATCATGCGTACTCTTGTATAAATATGCAAAATAACCCACGAAAACACTGTTTTGGCCAATCATTCTGAACCGAATTGTCTCAGCCATATATATATATATATATGCGAGTCCGAATCAAGCAAACCAGATGACTTTATAACCCATTTCGAGTCTCCTATACGAGTATATTTGAATGTACTATCGTGCAAGGATCGTAAATGCTCGTCGCACCGCGTTTCAATTGCCCGAAGATCGGTCGTGAATCCTCCCTTGATAATACCCCTCCACTCGAGATAAAAGACCAATCTACCAATCTTCAAAGGATTCGGCCGAAAACTGAACAAATCCGCTTTCGGAGGAATCATTTCGGTGATATACGAGAGTGTCTTTCCCGTATATATTCTGAGATTGAGGAAACGGATTGTATCCCGACTCTCAACGACTGATTCCTTCTGGGATTCTCTCTCTCTCTATCCTTCTATGTCAATGCTCAATATGTTGAAGGCCTTGAGCAGTAAATAAGAGAGGAAAATCCTTTTTTTCTTATTGAGCGGGAGTTACTTGGATAACGAAATAAACATATAGTGGATAAAGTTTCTCGAGTTGAATATTTCTTTTTAAACCTTTCTGTTCTTTTCGAGTAGGTTTTAAGTCTATCGAAATACATTACGTAACGCATAGATTTCTGGTAAATATGGTTAATTTCTCGATATTGAATTGGATTTAGGCTATGACAATTGTGCTCAATACTACTTTGGGTAAAGCATTGGTATTTCTCAAAAACTCATTCGAAATGGAGCTTTTCTCAAATTCGATTTTTATCCTCGAAAAACAGATTCAAGTACTTTTATTTTTGTAGGATTTGTTTATTTTCAAATATTCTTAGCATTGATGCTGTAGGGACGTTAAAAGATGCACAACCTTGTCTTTCAATGCTTTCCCTATAAGAATTGTTTCTAAAACCGGGATTACACTAGTAAAGTTTTGTAAAAGTGCTTGTATAAAACTTGAAAAATACAACGAATAAGCTGATCGGTTTTGCATTCGAGCTAATGCAACCGATCAGTTTATTGGTTGTATTTTTCAAGTTTTATGGAAGCATTTTTACAAAACGTTTACAGTGTAATCCCGGCCTTAGGAACATATATTTAACCATCAAATGCACGGTTTTTTTCCCCAGCTGATACCTTTTCCATAGTTAAAGCGCATTTTTGACTGAATCCGCATTTGCGCAATGCTTCGTTAAAATTTTTTTATCAAATAATTTTCGTTCAAATTTCTTTACGAATTGAACAGTTTTGATAAAAAACTAAAAGGTTTTTAAATTTGTTTACAATTAAATTTTATTTTTTATCATTTTTAGAAATGAAATTTTAAGAAATTTTTTTTTGGTTTTCTATCTGAAGTATAGTATTTCCCCTGACCGTGAACAGAAATAAACTACAAAAAAATAATTTTACTCCAATTTTTTTTATCACTGGGCCCATGAGCTTTCCCAAAAATTATAATTATTAATTATTTTCATTAAACTAAGATGATTAATTCACAATTATTAGAAAGTTAGTTAACTGAAAATTTGCATTAATTACAAATAAAAATGTTCTAAATTGATTTTTTGAAATTTCGAAAATATGAAATTTAAGTATCCAGTCATCATATATAAAAGAACTGTGTGATCTGGTCACGAAGTGTAAGAGGGGATCAAAAACTGGTTAAATGACACGTATTTAAAATCAGAAAAATCATGGCGGCTTAAACACGGCCTTGTTGAAGACGTGCAAAGTCTCAAAAGTCGCATATAAAATAAATGTATTAAAGAGAAATATGACTTTCCAAATATATAACAACCTTCTTTATGTTTCAAAGTATATTAAAGCCCGAATAATACTATAAAAGTTTTATTAAAATTCTTTAAGATTCTTAAGGTGTTAAGATGTCCTTGATTCCATCGACAGTTTTGCTAGATTTTAAATTAGCCATACTTTTACCATCACATTTCACTAAAATGCTTTATTTCTTTACATGGGATTTTTTAAAGCTGCTTGTGGCCTCCTTCAACCATCTGTCAGGGTTGCCCCTTCCACTTCATTTTCTTTTGTGGCCCCCCTCGGAATATCCCTAGAAAACAAGGGAGGCCATATGGGAAACACTGTTCAATACCATAAAATTTCTCTAAAAATATGTAAAACTCAGTGCGAGGAGACAAACAATGTTTTAAGACATTTGAACTAATAGCGTTCGAAAAAATGTCCTTATCTGACAAAAAATGCAGCTTTGGGAAAAGAACATTTTAGTGCTTGATCTTAGCACAAATAATGCTTGCCATCAGCTTATATCGGAATATAATAAAAATACTTCTAGTGCAGATAGAACAAAATTTTATACGTAATTACAGATGCGAAAAAATAAAATTAAATGTGTTTTCGTGATAAGTTTTCATGTGCGTTTGGAAAAGACTACGAGAAGAATTTTTTTTCTACAGAAAATGTAGTAAAGAATTGCTAATTAAATTTAAATGAACGAGATTCACAGAATAATCTCATAATTGGTTTCCTAAATATGCGTTCTTTCAAAATTCCTCCATTTAAAAATAATCACACTGTCGAGAGTATTTAGAAACATTAAATTGCAAAATCAGACCAACAACTCACGTATTTTTATTTCGTCTCCTACTTACGTTGTGAAATTCTAAGAAATTGTGAAATCTGTGCATTAAATATATATTTTTCTCTACTCTATCATTGAAAATCCTCGGCATTCTTGTATGCTTTATATCGTATACATATAAGTATGATCGAGAAAAAAAAACTGCATCAATTTTCTTTTTCTGATACCTTATTTAACTTACAGTGTCCCATAAATTCATAAAAAGTTTAAAAACTCATAAAAACTGAAGTAATTTGTATATTTTGATACGATTTGCAAGAAGGTTCACGAGAGAGGGAATTTTTTTTTTGGCTTTCAAATTTTTTTTTTCGGCAGGAAGTGCCGCACGAAAATCCTGCAGGAGTGATTGGATCTGAGCATTTCTCCAATATCTTCTGTGTCTGAAACGTTTGTAAAGCTTCAGCTGGCGATTCGCCACTGAGCTAAAACAACTTCACCACCAAAAGTGCTTTATACACCAATGTCAACATCGCAATGAAAACATTTTGTAAGTTTCAGTAAAAGGAAAATTCTGAAATGAGCTGTTATTCATGCACCCTGCATTTTATAGGACACTGATTTATACTTTTCCAGTGATATTTGCTTTTGTGCAGTTCCCTCTATCAATATAAAAATTTGAACTGATTTTTTTTCAGTATCAAAAATTGTTTCTCGCATTCAAGTACGTGGATTCTTTCATATTTTATGAATTTTAAACTATTTAAGAATTTATACGACGCCCTGTATATTTTCAATCGCAGTGCTAATTTAAAATAAAAAAATCTCTAATGATTTAAAATTGGTCTATTTAAATATAGTACATCTCCCTTGAATTTTGTTTGTTATATTTTGAATTTATAGTATGTTATAATATTAATCTAATATATTTTATTTTAATATTAATCTAATATATTTTATTTTAATATTAATCTAATATATTTTATTTTAATATTAATCTAATATATTTTATTTTAATATTAATCTAATATATTTTATTTTAATATTAATCTAATATATTTTATTTTAATATTAATCTAATATATTTTATTTTAATATTAATCTAATATATTTTATTTTAATATTAATCTAATATATTTTATTTTAATATTAATCTAATATATTTTATTTTAATATTAATCTAATATATTTTATTTTAATATATTCACTAATAAATATATTTCTCGTTGTATGTTTCACTTTTACAGACATATTTTTCCGCTGAGCAACCAGAAAATAATATTTGATATCCAATCCAAGTGGAAGAATTCACGGTCAGCGTGATTATTATATTTATCCTCTAAAGAAAGATGCGTAGTGCGTCGAAATGCATTAGGAATTTCGTGTTTTGGTGTATTTGCCTTCATCAATTACTGATCTTTTGTGATGATAACTTCCGGCAAGATCGGGTATTTTAGAGAGCAGTTTCTGGCAAACATTTTTAGTGAATACTTTTCTCACAATTTTTAACATATTTCGTAATTTCAGCGAATATTTTCCACCTGTAATGTGGATGTTTTGGAAAAGATGAGAGTCCTTCGTAAGTCAAAACAATACCCATTTTTAATCATTAATGCATTTCTCAAATTGTTAAACATGTAATATGCCCGAGGAGCCAAAAAAATGTGGAAAAGAAAGGCACAAACAACATTAGCACATACTCCTAAGCCGTCAGCTTCAACTGAATTAGAATTTTATGTTAAGAGATTTTTTTAATACATAAATTCGATCAAGAAAAGAAATTTCAAAATTCAAACTCATTTATTAATTTTCTTCTCTTCAAACCAAAACTCAATAAGAAATTTAATTATCTGGTAAATATTTATGCAGCTTTTGGAGAACTTAATAAAACTAATTTCCACTTCGAAAATAAACAACTTCTCTAAGATAAAAGTGTATTACAAATTTTTTTTTCGTTGACTCCAATTTATTCGAAGAATTTCTTCCTGAATGTTTATATGAAATATTCTTATTTCTCAAGAGTAAAGAATGCTTTTCTTTAAGCGAAATATACAGTAATAAGAATATTTCTTTCATCACATTTTTAATATTTTGTATTCTTTAAGTAAACTATTATTGTTTTAATTACAGAATTCCTCACCTTTTGAACATACTTCAATATACATGCATATAAACTTATGAATTTTGTTTTATTATTAAAATGGTGGTGGTATTTTATGGTAATTAGTTTTGGAATTCTAAGAATTAATTCATAGGTAAAAGAAACTATTTTGAAATATTTAAATGAGAAGAAAATATACACAGGGGAAAAAATTCAAAATTGAAATTCCAGGTAATTGCATTGAAGAATTTTATTACATAAATTATATAAGGTGTTCAAAAACTCCACGTAAGATGCGAGGATTGATCGATAATATGTTTGATGAGATGAAAGTTTATAGCAGAAAATTCCTGTGTGAGGCTCGTGTACAGTATTGGGCTCTTAAAAAAAAGTTAGTCAATTACAGTGGCGTGGTGTGTGGTGATAGTGACGGACACGCATCGCGAGTACCCGGGTTCGAAGTTGGTCTTCTACGGTTCCTGAATTCGAAGCGTGACTGCGAACCGATCTTTCATCGATAAAAGTCTTTCAACGGAGAGCAATAGGCCTACCACGGTACGAATGAATGAGTGTCTAGCAAATGGACGTATGTTAAATTTTTTCCGAATTTTTTTTTTTTTCCAAGGAATTTAAAATTTGATGTGAGAAACTCTACTGTAATGGTTTCAGTGTCCAAAACAACCACCAACTTACTTGTACTTTTTGAAAGTTGAAAAGTGCAAGAATTGCGTACGTGATTTCAGCAGCAATTACGACTTCGAAATGTTTTCTGTAGAATTTTAAAATTGTAACATATGCCTTTCTTCTAGACATCCATTCAAATAATTAACCATTGAACTTCACTTACATTTTGAAACATAGGTGACAGCACTGGAATCGTCGCATATCACTAGATACGCACTCAGACTGTTACGTACACACACTCACACTATCGGCACAACTCACTCGATAGTAAATTGCCCATGGTGATAGTATAGTAGTATAGAACCGAGCACGCCCAGGCTCTGTCACTTTTGCGATATAAGCTCATTGATCGTGAGATCGTGGGCGTGCCGGAAAAAAACTCAAACAGGCAAGCCGGTGATAAGACTAGAATTGTGCTTGTTTTGAAAGAAAGAAAGTCAATGACAAGAATATCAACACCATCTCGATTTTTTCTTTTGAAACCGTCCTCCACCCCGTCTATCGCCATTGAGTCAATTATTTAATATTTTAACGGGAAGAGGTGAGTTTTTCGGAATTGTTTGTTGTACCTATATCTTTGAGTGTGTAGCGATATGCGTGTTTGAGTCATCAGTCTTCAAAGTCGGCCCGTGGTGGATGTCTGATGTAGTTGTCGGTCTGATGTTTGCTGTGCATTAGTAAAAGCACCTATAATGCTTTTAAGAAATTTGAAGACACCGAGACTCTGCAATGGCATTAGACTCTGCGTGAAGAAATTGCACAATTGCATTATTGAAGCAACGATTCTGACTGGAATGTGCTAAAAGAGAAGACGTCTTCATTCCACGTAGCCCAATTATCACTAAAGAAACGCCATTCACATTCAAGCGATTACAGTTCACGATTCGTTTAGCTTTTGCCATGACAATCAACAAAGCTCAAGGACAGTCGATAGCAGTGGCAGGTATCAACCCACTTGAGCCCTGCTTTTCACATGCACAGCTTTTCGTCGCCTGTTCGCGTGTTGGTAATCTTAAATATTTGTACATCTACACACCAGAAAAACAAAAAATATTGCGCATCCACAAGCGATTTTACCTGAAATTTGTAATTAAAATTATTATTTTTCACTTGATGCAGATTTTTTTGTTTGAGAAATAATTAATAAGCTATACATACATAAATTTGTTAAGGAGCGGGCAACGTCGCTGGGTATCAGCTAGTCTTATATATGTGAAGGTACGTATGTACGTATGTTTGTTCTTTATACAAATATACAATTTTTTTATCTATCTTCCCCAAATTTTGCATATATATATACCAAACAGGGCCCGTTTTGAACGATAGACTGCTTTAAATGTTTGTCAGAGCTGGGCAAATGCTCGAAACGGACGCAAAACTGAAGAGCAGCAATGTTTCCTGGGCCCCAACAATCGCTTTCGGAATGTTCACTCTGGTTACCGTAGTTCCCTAACAATGCGTTTCAGACGTGCATATGTCTTTACAACGGTTTATCACTTCTTCAATATTGCCAATATTATGTATAATAGTTTACTCCTTTATAATTGTTTGCTACATCATCAATCCTGCCACAGAAATTGAAGAAAACACGGGCAGCGCCGGATATTATAGCTAGTATCAAATTAGAAAAAAAAAATCTTCCATTCTAAATGTAAATAACATGGGAATGTTTGGGTACTAATTTAGTGCATTTACATATTTTGTTATTACTTAATACGCGATATGATTATAATATTAGTTGATTAACTTATACAATTTTATCATATTATTGATGTGACATTATAAGTATTAACTAAAATGCAAAACAATGACAAACATCGTTATGTTGGAAAAAAAATTCATATTAGTGAGCAGTGCCATATGAAATGTATCGACAATAACTGTACGAACGACCGTCTGAATAAATCATAATATTTTTATTCATTCCGACAAATGCACTTACCCATATCAGTTTACATGCTTTTGCAGTGAATCCTCTAAATTGATTGCGTCATCGTTGATTAGAACAGTTCGTGAATAAATTACCTTTGTATCCATTCTAATATGTGTTTATTTATGTATTATGCATCAACTCAAATACTGTTTTGGTTCACTCATCATTCAGTGATAACATCAAAACGAATTTCATGCATATTATAAAGCAGACAATATCTAATATTTCGTTGTCCAATTACACCCTCTACATTAACATATATATTGTTTATATCTGTTGCTGCCGTATCCCGAAGTGCGGCTTATTCCAGAAATTTCCGAGAGGTTGGACCAAAGTCCGATTTGCACAAATTATTCGGGCTTTTGTCGGCCAATTCACGAAGTGGCTGGTGATCCCTGGCCTCTAGCCACAGAGATTTATTTATTCGTTGATATATTTGAATTCAAAAATCGCAGAAAAGGGGACAAAGAACAGCCTAAATGAAGAAAAGAACAGTTGTTGTACATACAGTTTTCTCTGTCAAATTGTGAAGAAAAAAACAGATTACAATATCGTGACTTACTTTCTTTCAAACCGAGCACTACTCAGGTCTGTCGCCATCTATGGGCAATTTGCTACCTAATGAATTGTGCTGGAAGTGTAAGTGTGTGTGCCTAAAAGTCTGAATCCGTATCTAGTGTTGTGTCTGATTTCAGTGCTGCCATCTATATTTCAGAATTGAAGTGAGTGAAGTGTAATGATTGAATTACATTTTTACCGTTTGTAGGTCTGTTCACATATCGTGATTGCAATACGATTTGTATCTTGCGAAATCGATATAAAGTCAATCATTATTGTGTCGAATATGTGTTTAAGTTGAAGTTTTCACTCGGCCCCACAACTTTTTTCCGTATTTTCCTGTTACATTTTTTTCTTTAACTTGAAACTTAAAAAAAATAGTATTTAGCAATAGAATTCAGCATTTATCCATGGAATTTATCATATTCAGTTGTCTTCTTGCAAAAAAGTGAATGACTTTCTCACAAAGGAAGGACAAAAAAAGGAGAGATGTTCAAAAATCACAGCATTTCTTGACAGAAAATAATCTTTCACACACTTTATCTATAATTCGTTTAATTTATAAGAGTATCACGTGTACGACCGTTTCCATAATGCAGAGAGTATGTACGTCTATAGTTCATTTCTAAATATTTTCAGTCAATAATGAAATGCGATTAAATTATAATAACATATTTCCGAATTTCTTCAGGTCCGATAGTTCGACATGTTTTACCAATACGATATTCGTAAATAGCGCTGTTTATTTCAATAAATCGTTCTTTCTCACACTCTGGAAGAACCCACGAAGAATTCCCGATAAGTCGAACTAACGATGACTAGTAGTTTTTCGTCTTCCACTGCCCATTCGTGTTATCGATATTTGACTGTATACTAATGTACCATAAAACGTGATAATATACGATGGAAGAACGATAATAAACGATATAAAAGATTAAGGGGGGGGGGAAAGTTTGAGGACGTATTAGTTTTAATGATTTCAGACATCGATATTCCGATTCTTTGATCGTTAGGGTTACCATAACGTGTATCACGAAGAAATATGGCAACTTTTGGCCATGAGTAAATAGTTACATGACCTGCCCCTTAGAGCGTACATAACTCTGCAGGTAGATATCACGATAGGAATCTAGCATAGCTCCGAAAATTCATAGATTCAAGATCCAATTGTTAGATACAAAACCATCGGCTGACCATATTTACGCCACTCACACACAACCCAGTATTCAATAATACCCCTTCACAAGTAATAAGTTGCGTGCCCATGTATAACAATACGTAAGATCCATTAAAAAATTCCACCAAAATTAAAAATGTGTCAGTATACAATAGTATGCAAAACTTGAAAACGGAATTGATCCCCCTTCATTTATCGTACATTGGCCAGGGATCACCACCAGCCAGTTCGAGAAGTGGCTGGTCAAAGCAAGAGTATCGGGCATTAGCCGAATCAATTTTACAACGGAATTTGGCTAGTTCGCCATCTGGCTAATTTCGGGCTTTGGCAGTAACATATCTATCGATAGCAAAAAACTTGTAATTTTGCAACAAAGAACCAATCTAAGGTCTGATAATTTTCTCAGAGGGACATAAAAATGGCGGTCTCTCTCTCTAATTTTCAGTGTAATAAGTCTGTTAATATTCAGCTTATAACTGTTATTCATTGTTGCGACACAATGAATAAATTCAGCCTGAAATGACTATGTTGCGATACATTGAAGAATTAATTAATTCGTCGTCGGTGTCTGTTTAATCGACGCCGAGTAACATGATATTATCCTTTGCCTTCCGTCGGGATTTAATTTCCGAGGCATTCAAGGAATACTTGACTCCTCCTATGTGATTGCTAATCTCGGACGCATATGAATTCCGTCTGGGAATTACTGCTACTATTCCAATTTTAGAAATTCCGCAGTCATTAAAAGCTGGATATCAGGCTCTGTTTCGCGTCGCTGCATTTTCCTAGAGACCGAGATCAATCCTTGACCACAATTCCGTAGTCTCTAGACATTTTGCCTAGAAATATCTCTGTGATATTCGTACTGTAACCAAAATTTACTGGTGTGGTTTAATAGTAATGAATTATTTTTTGTA
Organism: Pholcus phalangioides; assembly: GCF_987345545.1. Taxonomy (NCBI): domain Eukaryota; kingdom Metazoa; phylum Arthropoda; class Arachnida; order Araneae; family Pholcidae; genus Pholcus; species Pholcus phalangioides. Next base: position 95,260,704 of record NW_028301608.1, on the reverse strand, counting down.
GTACTTTTTCATGTAACTTTAACGTCTGAACTATTTTCAGAATTCTGTTAATTAATCGTTTACGGAATTTAGTGTCTCACGGTGTCTCCGAAAGTTGGAAATTTTTTGTTTTATCTTAAATTAGATATTTAGCCTTTGTGGTTTCACTTTCGTATAATTTAAATTGGGGAGAAAATGAAAATATAGTACGTATTTGATAATTTGTGTGTGACGAAATGGTTTATAAAGTATCCTCCGGAGTCAAAAAAAGACTACCTAACTCCGAAATAGCTCAACTTGGGAACAGTGATGGGAAGAAAGATGAAAAAGATGGGAAGCGAGTGGGGTTCTTTTGATGCGTATGTCTAGAATTTTAAATACACCTGCTTGCAAATTTAATTTTAACTAACAGAGGGGGGGGTGATTTGAAAATCACTTTTACAATAAAATTACTCAGACGCCGCGACAGCTTCAACAGTTCATCTGCGAGGTCAGGGCCGTAGTGTGCCATATAGGCTCCGGGGGCCACGAAAAGACACACTACAGCCCTGGCCTCACAGATGAACTGTTGAAGCTGACGCGGCGTCTGGTTAATTTTGTTGTGAAAAGTGATTTTCAAATCCCCCCTCCCTCCTGAGAAAGAAGTCGTGCAATAAAACGACTGGACAATAAAACGATTTACCATCTTGACAAAACATGAAAGACGATAGCAGCACCAACATAACACGAAACAAGCACAACAGAAACATAAATACTTTAGGATCATGCATATAAGTATATACACACACACAACAGGAGGGAATACACACAATAAGGGGAATTATTTTGGGTTCCCCCTCATTCGGCTCGGACAGTGCCCCGGTTGCCCCATTGTAGGTACGGCCATGTGTGAGGCATACGCATCCAATACAATAAAAACATTGCTGGAAAGTAGCATTAAATATTATATACTCCTCACTGTACAAAGCGGCCATTCCGAATTCATCGAAATGCGATTGGAGCCATGTTTGCGGAGGACAATATCACCTACTCTTAAAGAACATTGCATCGCGGCTATGGTACCATTTATTAGCCAAAGTTGTAACTAATTTCGTAAACCGGCTAAACTGAAATTTCTGACCTGCCCATTGAACGAACTACTTGTTTCATCTTTCTATCTATCACCATTTCCATTTTATGCCATTTAAAAAGTTAGAGAGTCCTTTCTGAAACACCCTGTATTATGAAAAGACAATTAACAATATATTCTGAGCTCTCTACTGTTCCGATAGAAATTTACATCGTAATATTTGGAAGATTAGTCATCGGTATATTGATATCTTTGATTTTTCCTGATTTATACATCCGCCCGCCAAGTGATTTTAGTATGTAAAAATTGGCGAAATCAAGGAACAATCTAATGATTTTAATGAATTCTGATATGAGTAAGTCTTCATTCTTATTACCGGAGCAAATTCCGTTCCGTATAGAGACAGAGAGAGGGACAAATTAAATTATTTTATTTATTTAAAGTATTGTAATAATTTCAATTCTTCTATTTCTCCCACTTATTTTTCGGGAGTGAATACGGGACCGGCAATTCACTTTTCAATTATTGTGCTTTGAATTAATATACTTTTCATTCCTTCTTCGCGGACACTTTTCCTGAAACACGCAATATGCACACATATTCGCGAGTTATTTTGATGTAACTCTCAACAGTTTCAGCCTCCAGTCAATTTATTTCTGCTTTTTGCTCTTGTATGAATTCATTCAATAAAGTGTCGTTTGACTTTAAAGACAATGCCCCAAGGGAGATAATTAATTTATTATATTTTCGTATTTGTATACACATACGATGCAAGCTTTTGTGTAAATATTTTACGATACATTTCAAATCAATCGAAGTCATTGATTCCGCTCCCAGGAACAATTATTTTGTGGATAGTTTAATTAAACTTCGAGATTTAATTATGATTTCAAGAACAAACCCGGTCTGTTTGAGACACTCGATCAAAAGTAAATATAGTTTTAGTTGATGGTCCCCTTTCGGATAGAGATTGATTAAATTATTTATGTGCGATGGAAGATATTGTATTGAATTAATTATTTTTAAGAGAAATTAGTTAGACGTGAGTTTGATTCTCTTACTAACAGTAAACCATGTCATTTGTGAATACGTCGAAATGTTTGTACTATCTCAGTTTAAGGTCAAGTAGTTTCTGGTAAATCTATTTCGCAACCAGAGTCTCTAGTGCCGCCATTATCAATTGGGACAACAAAAGATAATTGACAAGAGACATTTGGGGATGGAAAAAATATTTTCCACAAGATATTTGGGGGTCAATAATTAATTATATTTCATAATTATAATCATAATAATTATATTTCATATATTGGTATTAGGGCAGTGATTTTTGAAACGGCATACTACTATTAGTTAGAACCCTCTCAGCAGCATTGACGAGATATCCTGCCATATTAAAATC